>NW_028274813.1:122948218-123099733 GCF_037043125.1 Eumetopias jubatus
GTCACCTAAGCTCCTCTCGGGACACTTTCTTCTTGTGCCTAGTTTATGGTGATGACACAGCTGTGTGTCTGGTTCCCCAAGGGTAGAGACTGAGTTAGGTGCCTCCACAGGGAACTTGCAGATGACCTCATCCGTTTGATTAAAAACATGGAAGGGGGGCGCCTGGGTGGCTCAGATGGTTAAGCGTCTGCCTTCGGCTCAGGTCATGATCCCAGGGTCCTGGGATCGAGCCCCGCGTTGGGCTCCTGGCTCAGCGGGGAGCCTGCTTCTCTCTCTCTCTCTCTATATATATATCTCTGTGTTTCAAAAGAATAAATAAAAAATCTTAAATAAATAAATAAATAAAACCAACCTTGCATTCCTGGAGTAAATCCAGCTCACCCTTATTAAAAATAAAATAAAATAAAATGAAATAAAATAAAATAAAATAAAAACATGGAAGGTTGGGAGTTTCTGCTTCTGCTGACCCCAAACTGAAGGATCTGAGCATTTTTCCTTTAAACACCATCTTTCTATGAAGTGGCTCTCAGGGCCAGTAGCTAGCACTGCCAGGCATTCCAAACAAGTGCAATAGATAGGGACTCTTTTCTCCCTCTTTCTTCTTACAAGAGCAACAGACTGTGAGCCAGGTATATGGGTATGAACTAGAGTTCTGCTACTTCCCAGCTGTGTGACTTTGAGTAAGTGTCCTAACCTCTTTGAGCAAATGTCAGCTGTCTCACCAAATAGGCACCGTATGTGGAAGGCTGGCATGGAGCTGGAGCCCTGGGAAGTAGGGAGTGAAGACGTTAACCTGAAGACTTTGCCTCACTGCCCTGGGCTACTGCTGGGTTTGCAAAGGATGCATGTGCCGCCACCCTGTCTGCAGGTGATGGCTAGACTCTGGAACACACCGAGGCTTCAGTGCTGCCTCTCACTAGGGCTTCTGACACCCTAGTCTACCATGCAGAGGCACAGATGAGCCCCTGGGGGTGGGCAGAAATTTCTTCATGGCCATTTCAGAAGTGGTAGTATGGGTAGCTGACATCCATAACAGAAGGATCCTCAGGGTGTCCTTTCTCCCAGTTGATAGGTATGGACACCGAGGCCCAGGTGCCTGATAATACCAGGATGGCATAAAGGCAAATACCAGAGGCTTCCAAGGTCTTTAACTGTTTTGAACAAGAGGACTGGGAACAGAGTGAAAGGCATCATGAGTCATTCTGGGACATGCTGGCCTAAGATCAGGCCTTTGACTGAGACCTCAGACTTTGCGGGGGAGGGGTGTTCAAAAGCAACCTCCCCTTGGATCCAGTCTACTGGGTCTCAGGGCCAAAGCAGTAGCTCTGCCTGGTTGGGACAGGGAGAAGGAAGCACTGAAGTCAGTAATTCAAGGTCGCTTTCTTGGCCCAGCCCCATCTGGCACTGTTGACTGTGAGGCAATGAAGGGGAGAGCTGGGGACACAGGGCAGAAAGAGGTTGCTAGTATTTGGAGTGAGTTGGTGTGACCAGGAAAGTGGGGTCTGGGGTCAGATTTTTCTAAATAAAACCCAGCCCCAGCTGGTGTCTCATTTCAAGAACATGGGCGATGAGACTCTGGTTGCTTGCGACAGAACCAATCAGCATTGTCTTCCGCATGCAAACAGGCAAAGATGGAACTGTTTGCCAGGGTGGATCCTGAACTCATTCGGTGCAGGCTGCATGAAGACTCATCTGGGTCGTGATAAGCATCAACTACAACCGTTGAGCCGAGGGTGTGCCCCAAGCCTTCTCCTTGCATTGTGTCACCCACCTCTCCGGGCAGCCCTGTTACTGTTAACAATTCCCATTTGGGACGGGAGAAAGCAGAGTCTGGTGAGGCTGAATGACTTCGAGGATTAGCAGCTTGACCTGGTGAGAAGCAGAGGAGAAGAGATGTCAGCTCTTGACTCGGATCGGTCTACACAACTCGTGTGGACAGGAGTATGTGAGCGCGAACTTGAGGAGCCGACGTGCCCGTGGTCTTAGTCCAAGAACACTGAACCCGCACTTGGTTAATGCGAAGGAGTTTCAGTTCAGCCAACGCGAAGGGCGCAGGCGTTTGCTCACTTGGGGGTTTAAGCTGATTTGTCAGCAACTGACACCCAGGTTTAAATAGGGAATCCCGGAGAGAGGAGTTTAGCCTCGCTAACAGCTGCCCTAATCCCCCAGCTCAGACCCCGGCTCGCCCTTCCCCGCGGGTCTGTCGACCTCTAGCAGCAGACCCTTGGCTCCAAAGGCAGCGCGCTCTGGGCGCTGGGGCGGAGTCCGGCTGGTGCGGGGCGGGTGGGGGCCGGGAGGAGGCCCGCCAGGCCCCGGCCCCGCCTCCTCTCCGGCGAGGCCCAATCGGGTGGCGGCCCCCGGCAGCCCCGCCCCGCCCCTGCCCGCGAGCGGGCGCCGGGCAGGCCTCGGCCGCTCGCAGCCAGGCGGCCCGGAGCAGCACCGGCGCTGGGATCTCGCCTGCCTCGCTCGGTTCGCTCGCCTGCTTGGCGGGATGGCTGGCTACCTGCGGGTCGTACGCTCGCTCTGCAGAGTCTCCAGCTCCGGGCCGGCCTGGGCGCCGGCAGCCCCGACGGGCCCCAACTTGCAGGAGCAGCCGCGGCGCCACTGTGAGTGCCACGAGGAGGGTCCGGGCGGGGCGGGCGCCAGGCACCGCGACGTGGCGGCCTCCCGGGCGGGGACCTGGGAGTGCGAGTCGGGACAATCGCGGGGCCGGGGACGGCGGGCTTGGCACATAAAGAGCCGGGGGGGCGGGGACGCCCTCCCCGGCCCTAGGCTCTCTGGCCGCGCCAGGCGCAGGGGGCTTGAAGGACGGTGGCAACTGGTGGCCCTGGCGCGGCCAGTCCTGCGGCCCTGCGCGGGCGGGGGTTCCGGGCCGCTCCGCGCCCCTAGGTATTCCTGTAGGGGGTGCTGGGGGGGGGCCCGGGCCCGGAGGCTATCCTGCCTGCCCTGCGTCCCCGGGAGGGGGACAGGCCAGCGAGTAAGGGGCGGGAGCACCCGGCCGGGTGTTCGCGTGAGAGGGATGGTCGTGGCGCGGGCCCGGCTCAGACAAAGGCGGGGAGAAGGCTGCCGCTTCCCCTTCCTTTGCAGCCCGGCGCTCTGTAATCCCTCCTCGCTGTCAGGCCCGCGTCAGCTATTTTTGGAGCCTTTTACGCGACAGCTGGAGGAGCGTCCTTTTTATTTTCCCTTTTGTTTGCCCCCCCCCCCCCGCCCCGGTCTAACTTAAGTCTCCATCCTGGGGCCTCTCCTTGGCCTGACCTGCCTTTTCTCGCCAGCCCATCCTGCGCTGCTCCTTGACCCGGCCCTCTCTCCCGACTGGGAGACTGGGCTCCTGGGCAGCCGCACCAAAATGCCACTTTCCTGAATAGTTCCTCACTGCTTCTGTGGTACCCTTAGCACCCTGCTTAGGAGAGAAGACAGTAGTCGGGTCAGAATAAGCAGGATTTAGCCTGAACCTCCATTACCAACCTCCCCCGCCCCCTGTGGCATGTGGGCATTGGCCGGCACTGAGGCTCTCCATTGCCAGCTACAAAAGGCAGGGAGAATGTAGGTCTCTTGGCCCCGTCTCTTGCCTGTTGCCACGGAAACCCCTTTCCTGACCTGGAGCCCCTCAGAGTGAGCGAGGACAGTGAGGAAGAGGCAGTGGGGCCCAGGCAGCCTGGCGTTAACTGTTAGGGTAGGTAATCTTTAACGAGTGTGGGAGCAGCCGACCAGAATTGGGGAGGAGGGGGGGAGAGCTTGGGCCCCCACCCAGACGTCTCCTGCCAAGAAGAAAGGGGCATTTCTGCTTTTGTACTAGTGGGATTTGTCTCCAAGTGGTCAGTCCTGCAACTCCAAGGTTCTAAGTGCCCACAGGTCCCCAAACAGAGTTTCCCATATGGCACCACCTTTAGCAAAATGGAGTGGGAGTTAGATACATTCTCCAGGTCTCCCCTTTTCTCCTCTGCATTGATGGTAAGAAAGAAAGTTCCTTCAGTAGTAGGTCCTTCCAGAAGTCCCCAAGCGGGTCGGTTATTAATGGGGCCAGTACATAGTATTTGAGTTGGACAAGTGATTACAACTGTGGCCTCTGCTAGTTTGTTACCTGGCAACGCTGCGGGAGGCAGAATATTTGGCATTCCCCTTGATGACAAGGAAAGAATATTTTTTTTTTGGCTAAAACACTCCTGTGTCTTTGCTGCTCAGTAATTCCCACGTCTCTAGTTTTGCAGTTCCTAGGCCTCCAGCGACTGCTGGTGGTGGTTCTGATATGCTGGCCTTTGGGAAAGTGAGGGTGGGCTCTGCCCAAGCGCTCACTGGGAGAATGATCTTGTCTGGCCTTCCTTAGCTCCACTCCTCTCCCGGGAATTTCTTGATTTTCTCACCCTACCTCTTAACTTTTCAGACCTTGGTGACTTGCCTGCACTCTTAGATTCCAGGGCAGATTATTTAATCATTGGTCAAAGTTCTGCAGACCCACCGGTGGAGTGAGTTACTAACGTGTTCTCCACTGAAGCTGGTTTCAGCCACATCAGATAAGACCACTGCTGCCCCATCAGAGGTGTTTTGGGTGGTCATGTTGTGGCCCGGCAGGTTTGGAGGAAAAGCCTCCAGAAGGCCTGGGGCCAGCCCCCAAATCCTCCATGGGAGCTTGGAGCCTCTCTTGTGCTGGTTCCATTCAGGGTATGAGGTGCTGGACACTGCGCTCTGGTTACTGGAAGCCAGGCTCTGTGACCTGCCCTGGAGTTTACACTAATGTAAATGCATGTTTAAAATGCCAATGGATTGCACATTTTAACACAGTATAAAGTGTGAGCTTTTCCAGGGCAAGTTGCCCATTGCCTGGCAGAGATGCCACTCATGTACATTTGTGATGGTCTGATGCAATCTGCTGGTGAGAATTTGCCCAATCTCTGTGTGGCAATGCATCCCGGGGCATGGGGACGGGGTGGGGGATGGGAGGGAGCACATTTCATCCCAACAGGAGGGGAGGGAAGGGCAGCAGCTTACTATAGACCAAACTGACTGTGACTTGACATTGACTTGTGACTTCAACAGCTATTGTGTTCTCCTGTGTTTCAGGCAAGGTGCTGGGGACAGAGCCAGGGGTAAGAGGCAAAGATTTCTGCCCTTGTGGAGCCTAAATTCTAATGCGGGGACAGTCAGTAAAACAAGGTCGAAGTTGGCTAGTGTGGTGTAAAGGAACACGAGCTAAGGGGAACAAATTGGGACCAGGCAGGTGTGCATGGAAGTTTGGATGGGGTGGCCAGAAAAGACCTCGGATGAAGCGCTAAGGGAAGGAAGGAAACAGGCCGTTTGCTTGTCAGGTGCCAAGGCCATGCTGGGCGTGTCCCCCTTTGCTTGAGGGAGGAGTGCCTGAGGCTGCCACAGAGTTGGGGGGGGCAGTGACAGATTAGGTCAGGCCTCTGGGGGCCTTGCATTTTTGAGGACTTTGACCTTTACTCTGTGTGAAAGGGGAAGCTTTGCAGGGTTTTGAGAAGAGTATGGCCTGATTTACATTTTAACAGGAGCACTCTGGTTTCAGGGGTCTTGGTAGGTTTGTAGGCCTAATCTGGCAAGAGATGGTGGAAAAAAAAAAAGAGAAATGGTGACAGGGACCTGGGTGGTAGGGCTGGGAAGGGTGAGAAGGGATTGGATTCTGATGTATTTTGAAGGAAGAGCCAATAGGATTTTTTGATGGTGCAGATGTGGGTGTGAGGGAGTGGAGTGCAGGATGACACCAAGGAAAACTCTAGAGCCTCTTCCAGAATCGCTGCCCTGCCTTCTTGAGCAACCAGGAATTGGGGGCTTCCCCTCACATTCTGCTGGGCCATGCTGGCCAATCAGCTTCTCTGCTGACCGCCGCCAGGGTGGGAAAGTGGCAAAGCACTTAACTCTTGGGGGCGGCTGTCTTGGGAGAGACCTTCAGCCTTGAGTTCGGAGCAGCAGACCAATCTTGAAACTGGGGACAAGTTTTGATATCCTTACTTGGTGTTGGGTGCTAGCAGTCCAGATGAGGAGGAGAACTGGCCTGCTGGGTCGCCTGTGACTGGTATAATTCCATCCCATACTCTGACCAAGAGGACCGTGTGCAACATGGCTTCTGAGGATTTCATGGTGGCTGGCCCTTGGAAGCTGCCAGGGAGGCCCATGTACTGTTCCTTGGATTTCAGATTGCTTGTCATCATCTGTTACCCAGAGAGGGGCAGACGACGGGGGTGCCTTTACCATATTGGCCAAACCACACACCAGGTCCCCAACTCTGACGTCTTGGGGTGCACGTCCTCTGGAGCGTACATGATAGGCCTGGAATCAAGGAGAAGGTGTTGCGTGAGCCCCAGCTCAGTGTGGTTGGGAAGCAAATCATGCTTCAAGAAGAGACTGGACGGGCGCCTGGGTGGCTCAGTGGGTTGAGCATCTGCCTTCGGCTGAGGTCATGATCCCAGGGTCCTGGAATTGATCCCAGTGTCAGGCTCCCTGCCCAGTGGGGAGCCTGCTTCTCCCTCTCCCTTGCCTTCTCCCTCTGCCACTCCCCCTGCTTGTTCCCTCTCTCTCTCTCAAATAAATAAATAAAATCTTAAAAAAAAAGAGAGAGACTGTATTTGTATGTAAAATCTCCTGGGTTGTTCTCCCCTCCCCCCCGTTCAAATTTTTAAAAACTTAAAAAAAAAAAATCTTATTTTGTATTGTGGTAAAAACCACACAATAAAAATTTCCATCTTAACCATTTTTAAGAGTGCAGTTCAGTAGTGTTAAATACTTCCACATTGTCGTAAAACCAATCCCCAGAGCTTTATCATCTTGCAAAACTGAAACTCTGTACCCATTAAACAACGGTGCCCCACCCCCTCCTCCCCCCAGCTCCCGGCAAACCCCTCCCCCCCACCCCTTCCACTTTCTGTTTCTGTGAATCTGACTACTCTAGGTACCACCTGCAAATAAAATCAGACCATAGTTTTCTTCTTGTGCCTAGGCTGTTTCAGTACTCATAAGTCCTCCAGGTTTATCCCTGTTATAGCTTGTGTCAGCATTTTCTTAATTTTTAGGGCTGAATATTCCACTCTCTATATACCCATTTAAAAAATAGTCCATTTAAAATTTATTGACTGGGCACCTGGGTGGCTCAGTTGGTTGAGAGACTGCCTTCGGCTCAGGTCATGATCCTGGAGTCCCAGGATCGAGTCCCGCGTTGGGTTCCCCGCTCAGCAGGGAGTCTGCTTCTCCCTCTGACCCTCCCCCCTCTCCTGCTCTCTGTCTCTCATTCTCTCTTTCTCAAATAAATAAATAAAATCTTAAAAAAAGTTTATTGACATTCTGAGTAAAGTACAGGAATTGTGAAAAGCGTAGGCAATATGACTATTAATTCCTTGCGTATTTATTATCGCTTCTAATTTATTATAAGAGTTACCTCCCAGAAATGTTAATCACAGCCATACTGAAAGTGTTTGGGATGTGGTGATGCTGTCTATGTAAGTATATCACATTGTAAGTCCACTGGCCATCCAAGGGGAACCTGGCTTTGTGGAATTTGAAACGAAAGAACTTGAGCAGCAAAAGCTATTGAGGTAGGTCCAGATCCGTTGCTGTCACTAACCATGGCGGCACTTCCTTTTTTAGCTTCCAAGCAAGTCCATTCCCATTTGAGTGGTGGGGAGCCCAGTCTTGGAGAAACTTGGAATTAGGAACATTGTTTAACCTTTGGAGGGACATTTCTCTTAACCTTCCTGGATTAGTTTCCAGAGTCCTCTTCTCTCGAAGGCTCATACCACATTTTGTTCATCCATTCGTTCCTTGATAGACACTTGACTTGCTTCTACCTCTTGGCTATTGTCAATAATTCTGCTATGGACATGAGTGTACAAATACCTCTTTGAGACCCTGCTTTTAATTATTTCGGATATATATCTAGAAGTGGGATTGCTGGACCGTGTGGCAATTCTCCTTTTTTTTTTTTTTTAAAGGGGCAGAGGGAAAGGGCGAGAGAGAATCCCAAGCAGGCTCCATGCCCAGAGCAGAGCCTGAGCACCCCTCACCCCCCCACCCCCCACTCCACCTCACAACCCTGAGATCATGACCTGAGTGGAAATCAAGAGTTGGGCGCTTAACCGACTGAGCCACCCGGGTGCCCCTGGACGATACGGCAATTCTATCTTTAATTTTTTGAGGAACCATCATACTGTTTTCCATAGTGGCTGCAACATTTTACATTCTTACCAGCTGTACACAGGGTTCCAGTTTCTCCTCATCCTCACCAACACCTGTTGTTTTCTGTTGGGGGGGGTTGTTTGTTTGTTTGGTTTATTTTTTTTTTTAATTTTTTTTAAAGATTTTATTTATTTATTTGAGAGAGAGAGAGAGAGAGAGAGAGAGAGAAACAGCATGAGAGGGGGGAGGGTCAGAGGGAGAAGCAGGCTCCCCGCTGAGCCGGGAGCCTGATGTGGGACTCGATCCTGGAACTCCGGGATCATGACCTGAGCCGAAGGCAGTCGCTTAACCAACTGAGCCACCCAGGCGCCCCTTATGTATCATTTTTGAAGAAATATTTATTCAAGTCCTTTGCCCATTTATTAGTTGGTTGTTACTGTTGTTGAAATCACCTGATTTTAAAACCTTGGTCACCAATCAATATATTATTTTTAAAAAACCCTGCCTGAGCAGGGTCGTTTTTTTGTGATTATTTGTAATTTTGTAATTGTTGGTAATTTTTATTTTATTTTATTTTTTTTAAAGATTTTATTTATTTGAGACAGAGAGAATGAGAGAGAGATAGAGAGAGAGAGAGCACATGAGAGGGAGGAGGGTCAGAGGGAGAAGCAGAATCCCTGCCGAGCAGGGAGCCCGATGCAGGACTTGATCCCAGGACGCTGGGATCATGACCTGAACCAAAGGCAGACACTTAACTGACTGAGCCACCCAGGCGCCCCACTCCTGACTCTGTTAATAGCCCCTGCTTGCCCTCTCTCTCCATCTGTAGGTTTCCCCTTACATACTCACTCCTTGAGGCCAGGCACTGTTAACGTTTTTCTGTTTCAGGAAGAGGTGCTTAGCACCTGGTTGTAAATAAGTGGGCCCTGTGTCCTCCGAGGGTTTGACACCTGCAGGCACAGCAGGGAGGGCTGCCCACTGTGATCTCGACATTGAGTTCTGCATATAGGAGGTGTGGTGTCCACAGCCCACAGGTGCTGTGTCTGAAACCCAAAACTTGAGTGGAGCCCAGGTGAAGCTGAAACCTTTAGGACTGGCCCCAAATGAATTCTCCGTAGGGATTATCATTATAATTATGGCAGATTCAGTACAGTTAAAAAAAAAATCTTGATTAGCTCTCATGACATTAACTCTTAAGAGATGCTCTTAAAAACTAAGCCAGCTCTGCAACAGCCCAGACTTTCTGCAGGTCCTAAAGCCCTTTATACTCAAGCTTTCAACCGGGAGAGGTAAAAGAATTTTGTAACTTGGGTCCAAAGGCCCCTTCGAATCCTGGAAAGGGTGGTAGAGCTGGGTCCGCCTTGTTCTGTAGGGAATGGAATGTTTGGAGTCTGTGTTTGCTTTCTGCTTCTCTGCATGTGACCCATGAGGGTGTCCAGAGGCTGCGCTTGAACCAGAGACCTGGGATCTATCCTGACTTCTGACACAAGCCACACTCCCTGGGTCTCATTTTTCTTCCTAAATAATCTCTAAAATTCTTTTTAGGTTAAAAAAAAAATCTGTTTGCATATCCTTGGGAGATTATTTTTAGATTAAAAAAAAATCTGTGCACATCTTTGGAAAGTGAGTCATTTTGCTGCACATAATTCACCTTTTTCTCAGCGGGCTGGGGAAGTCAGCATGAATCACAGTGGTGGTGTGTGTTGTAGGACAGTGATATGTTTGGGGTTGTGGGGTTTTGGTCACTTCTGTTTTACATGTGCGTAGGTGGTCATGCTTTTTTAGTCTCGGCCTGCTTTTTACAGACTTCTGTCCCTTGCTGTCCACCTAGTGGTGGTCACTTCTTCTGACCATTGGTGTTTTTAAGTGAGCATCTTGGTCCCCTGTTTGGACTTGCTGTCTAATCTCAGGTGCGGTGAAAGACCCAGCACTACATCTGTAAGGATTGTGCGTAACGTAAGAGTCAATGGGCCCTGAGTGAGGGCTGAGGAGGCTCTGCTGGGGACAGAGCCCCACTCCTCAGCTGTCCTCCTGCCTACGTTCCAGCAGTGAGTGAACTTTCTGGTGACGGAGGCCCGGCTGTAGGTGTCACACGGATCTGCTTGCCCGACTCTGCAGTCACTGCCTCCTCCCGGCTGTTCGTAGAGGAACGTGCTGGCGCCTGGGTACCTCTTGTCTGCTACAGGCTAAGGTTCAACAAGCTCCCTCCAGGTAGCCTGCACTGATTTAATGGGGTGGGCCCTTTTCCTGAGTTTTCTTTGGAATTCACTTCCCAGACCGTTGGTTTTTCTCATGAGTCAGACTTTGCTTGGCGAGCCTCCCCCCGGCTCCTCTTGTCCTCAACCATCTCCCTGGACCTTAGATGCTTCTCTGGTGGGACTGGCCACCCCGAGCCAGCTCGGATTGAGGGTTCTGAGTTCTAGTCCACGTGCCCTAAGCCACGCTTTCCATCGAGAAAGGCGTGACTCCTGGTAGATGTGTTGTCTTCAAGCAGTATAAGCTTTGGCAGGAAGCTGGTAAACTCTCTGAGCCTCGCTGGTACCGCGTTTAAAGTGGAGATAAGCATATTCCCTGTGGAAGCCGTTGGAGCCTTAAAAGGAATCACGTGAAGGGCGTGGGTACCCTGTCACATAGGTGCCAACAGAGTTGCCGGCCTCACTTAGATTTAGTCGGGCTCTTGTTACCAGGTTAGCGACTGGCTAACTTTGAGAGGAAGTTACAGGAAGGCCACGGGGTAGCTCCCAGAACTGCAGGGATGGGACCACAGGGGCTGCGCCCCGGGGACGGGGTGATAGCAGCCTGTGGGCGGCCCTCCCTGACGTGCTGCTGGATAGGGTGGCCCCCGCTGAATCTTAGGCTCTGTGTTGGTCTCCTTTGCCTTCAGATTCCAGGGGAGAGGGTCTGACCGGCCAGGCTGGCATCCTTCTGGCCAGTCCTAGGTGGCTGTCCTCAGTGGGGGATCCAGGCCCCCCAGGTGGCCGGGGAGCTGCTCCTGCTGAGGGGGACGGAACGTGGGGAACTGGGCCCTGGCTGACATGGCTCCCGCCTTGGGGAAGGGCAGGTCCGGCCGGGGAGGAGAGGGGCTCCCCCACGAACCTCCCCAGAGGTGTGATGCGCTGTGTGTGCCCGGTGCCAGATGCCGACAAGAGGATCAAGGTGGCGAAGCCGGTGGTGGAGATGGACGGCGATGAGATGACCCGGATCATCTGGCAGTTCATCAAGGAGAAGGTAGTTCCTCCCAAAGTGGGCGGCTCTCCGCACGGCCTCCTGGGCCCCGTGTCCGGTCCCAGGGCTCACCCACCACCCTGGTGGGCAGCAACAGCCCTTTTCTGTCCTTCCAACCACCTTTCTGTCACGTCCACACATAGTTCTCACAACGTCATGCAGGGGCCCGTCCTCAGCCGTGTGTCTTGTGCCGGTGCCAAAGCCCACATGTTTTCCAGAATGGGTGCACATTCAAGGCCCATCCTGTATCGGGTCCGTCTTGATGCCCCACAGTCCGATGTGCGTTCTCTAGGGAGTGGAAAGAGCAGGGCGGGTGTGCCTGGCAGTGTGCACACCTTTCCTCAGCGGTTCAGGGATGTTATCTGGAGTCGAGGCCATGGACAGCAACACGTCCGAGCCATTGAGCCGTCACGGCGGATGGCTCCCAGCGTGGCTGCTTGGCTTCCCCAAAGTCGCTGTGGTCTGGATCTGCCTGGAGAACTTGTCCACGTGAAGACCCCTGTATTGTGTGTGTGTCCACAAGAAGGTCGAGAATTGCCACTTCTGAATGGGTAGGAGAAGGGAACCCACCATACAGAGAAATCTAGATGCGCTTGGGGTTGGGGTTCAGCTGAGTTGGTGGGCCATCGTGGTCCATGCCAGGGGCTGAGCCCTCTGAGGGGCTGCAGCCTGGTCTGCTGGCCTCTTTCCAGAGAGCCCTGGCACCCTGACAGCTTCCGCCCGGCCCCACTGAGGAATGGCTGATCCCACCCCTCTGCCGTGCTGCCCCCTTCCTCCACTGGCCTTCCCTGACTGGGCATCCTGTGCTATGGCCCACACATGCCCCTGAGTCACAGACATCTGGGCTGATGCCTTGCCCTGGTCATCTGTCTCTAGCTCATCCTACCCCACGTGGACGTCCAGCTCAAGTACTTCGACCTGGGGCTCCCACACCGTGACCAGACCAACGACCAGGTCACCATAGACTCTGCATTGGCCACCCAGAAGTACAGTGTGGCCGTCAAGTGTGCCACCATCACCCCCGATGAGGCCCGTGTGGAAGGTGTGAGGGTGCGGAGGTGGGTGGGCCAGGGCAGTGGGGGCTGGGCCATGAACCTGGGAGACAGGGGAGCCCTAGGGGTGCCTGCAGATGAGGCTGGGCGGGGTATTGTTCCCAGGCCCGTGGTGTTTGTGCTGTGCTGTGCGGCTCTGGCCAGGCTAGGGGTCGTTGGCAACCAGCGAGGAGGAAGCTCATGAAGGCACAGTAAGGACGGCCTCTTTGGGCAGCTTGCCCCTCTGGCCTCCTGGGCTGTTCTGCAGGCAGGTTTACGGAGAGACCTTGGGGCCACCTCTGTCCAGCAGAGTGCTTTGTGTCAGGCTCGTATCCTTCAGAGGGCCTCAGAGGGCGCTGGGGAGCATTGCTTGGATCTCACCACCCACTTGGCACCGCAGCTCTGCCCCAGGCCCCTGTGGCTGGGGAAGGGTCTCAGAGAGGTGCCCTCACCAGGCTTGGACTGGCTGCTGGGCCCTGGTTCTGGGACCACTTTCGAGGGTTCCATGAAATAGGGCACCAATGTGTGGACAAAGGGGCCAGGTTTGGAAAATTCGAGAAAGGGTAGCTTAGGGGCTTGCGGAGCTCTTTCTCTCTTGCTATGTCCTGCAGTGTGAGGGAGCTGGAAGGAGGCATTCAAGCCCTATTTCCCAAATGCTCCAGAGCTCCTCCCGTCTTTCTGGTGGAAACTGACCTTAGGCTACTGGAATCATCTCCGTGCTAAGCTCTTTTTTGCAGGTTTTCTTTTATTTCTCCCAAGCCCCAGGATTTATGCATCCCTATTTTGTGGCCAAGGAAGTAGGGAGTCACTGTCTTAGTAATGTGGGCTGGACCCCATGGTTCGTGAGAGTACTGGGGCTAGAACAGCACGTCTGCAGCGAGGCCGGGTGCTGCCACAGCCGAGCATGATGTGGGAGCCGCTTTAGGAATAAGTTTACTTAATCCTCACCGCGACCCTTAGCAATCATTTCTTTTTTTTTTTTTTTTTTTTTTTTTACTGCTCCAGTCAATGAAAGGGAAACTTTATTGAGGCCCCAGGCCCTTGGGGCTCGGGCAGGAGGCTGCCCTGCAGGCAAAGGAAGAGCCGGTGGAGGGGCCTTATTTGACCTTCTTTTTGGGGCGCAGGTTGTTGGGGTGGCTGCACTTCTTGCGGCAGTTGACAGCACGGGGGTGCAGGCGAGCGTAACACTTGCGGCAGATCATCTTGTCACAGTTGTATTTCTGGGTCAGCTGGTGGAGGGAAGCCTCGATGATGCCACCCTGGAGGCGAAGCACCAAGTTCAGGGTGGACTCTTCCTGGATATTATAGTCTGACAGAGCACGGCCATCTTCCAGCTGTTTGCCCGCAAAAATCGGACGCTGCTGGTCAGGCGGGATGCCCTCCTTGTCTTGGATTTTGGCTTTGACATTCTCAATAGTGTCACTGGGCTCGACCTCGAGGGTGATGGTCTTGCCTGTCAGGGTCTTCACAAAGATCTGCATCTCTGCGTCTGGTGCGAATCCGCAAGGCCGCCGCCACCAAACCACTCGACCACCTCGTTGAAGAGAAAGAGCGCAATCATTTCATTTTATAGCTCAGGTTAAGCCACCTGCATAAAACTCAACAGTTAGAGGTGGTGGAGTTAGACCCTGAAGCCAGGAAATCTGATCCCATGGCCCACACATTCATATTCTAGACATTCCCCAGGATGATTTCCAGGGCTCTCGTCTGGCTGCGTTCTTGCTTAGGGTTAAAATTTTGGTTGGAAGGTGGGGGCTGCAGCGGGGCCACTTCGTCTCTGTCCTCACAGAGTTCAAGCTGAAGAAGATGTGGAAGAGTCCCAACGGGACCATCCGAAACATCCTCGGGGGGACCGTCTTCCGGGAACCCATCATCTGCAAAAACATCCCCCGCCTCGTCCCTGGCTGGACCAAGCCCATCACCATTGGCAGGCACGCCCACGGCGACCAGGTTGGCCCCGGAGGGAGCCGGCTCGCACTGGCCTGGGACCCTCACCCGGACCCCCTCGCCTGAGCCGCGCTCTTGTCTCCGCAGTACAAGGCCACGGACTTTGTGGTGGACCGGGCCGGCACGTTCAAGATCGTCTTCTCCCCGAAGGACGGCAGTGGCGCGAAGGAGTGGGAGGTGTACAACTTCCCTGCCGGCGGCGTGGGGATGGGCATGTACAACACTGACGAGGTGAGGCCCCGGCGTGTGGCTCCCCGAGCCTGGCCCCGCTCTCAGGCCGCGGTGGACTGTGGATTCTGACTCCCCCGGCGACAGCGGCCTGAGGAAGCTCCGAGGCCTACGAGCAAATGCATCTGGGATGCGTTCAGGGGGACCCACAGTGTGCCTGGGGTGGAGTGGGGCGGGCAGACTCCTGCTTAGCCAGATGCCCCTGCTGTGCTCCCTCTGCGACACCCCGACTTCTTGTGCTCCTTCTCGGACACCCCGACTTCCTGTGCTCCCCAACACCCCGATTTCCTGTGCTCCTTTTCCGACACCCCGACTTCCTGTGCTCCCCAACACCCCGACTTCCTGTGCTCCTTTTCTGACACCCCGACTTCCTGTGCTCCTTCTCCGACAGCCCGACTTCCTATGCTCCTTCTACCGACACACCTTTCGGGGCACGTTAGTTGTCAGGATGCTTGGCTTAAGCAAACTGGATAGGCATTTTTTTTCCCCTTTCCCAACTCTTGGCTTTCATTTCTTCTGTGGTTGGTCTCATTCTCTGGCGGTGAGGAAGTGGCCACCGGGAGCCCCAGGCTTGTCCCCTGCCAGCTTGGTTACCCTATCAGAAAAGAGCCTTTTTGTCAACAGGGTTCGGGCAAAAGTGCGGGCCTGGGTCACAGGACCACCTCTGAGCCAATCACAGAGGGCTCCGAGACGATAAGCCGGGACACAGGGTTCACTCTAGAGACGGGTGGGCGGGCCGGGGGAATCAGCCCCACCCCAGCCATATGGTCTAAGAATTGGGGAGGGGAGGGTAGTTTTCCAAAGCAAAACTGAGGGGCTGCTTCCTCCCAGAAGTTGGGAGGGGGCTACTGGGCCAGTAGAAACAGCAGCTGCTCCGTCCAGGGTGGCTGGGTTCACCCAGACTGTCCGGGCAGGCGGTATGGAGGGCCCAGGGGCCCCAGCTGGGGATCACACCAGGGACCTCTGTCTCTCTCTCTCCCTGCAGTCCATCTCGGGTTTTGCACACAGCTGCTTCCAGTATGCCATCCAGAAGAAGTGGCCTCTGTACATGAGCACCAAGAACACCATCCTGAAAGCCTACGACGGGCGCTTCAAGGACATCTTCCAGGAGATCTTTGAGAAGTAACGGCCTCTCCCTTTGTTGCCCCCTCAGGATTTCACAGCCTTCCTTGCCTGCCCCCCAGCCCCCAGCCTCTAGGGTGGTCACTGTCCCAGTGCATTTGACTCAGCCCTGAGCTTGGGGGGAGATCCCCAACCTGTCAGCCCCCCGCCCTCTCCCCACAACAGGCCCTTGTGCTTCCAGGCACTATAAGACCGACTTTGACAAGAATAAGATCTGGTACGAGCACCGGCTCATTGATGACATGGTGGCTCAGGTCCTCAAGTCTTCCGGTGGCTTCGTGTGGGCCTGCAAGAACTACGACGGAGATGTGCAGTCGGACATCCTGGCCCAGGGTACGCTGGGAGCACCGTTCTCCAGGGGGTGGGTTGTTGGTCTTTTCTGGCTGGGGGATTTTTCAGACCCTTTTTATAGAAAACTTCTCTAGTGTGGCCTGCTGACTCATTGCAGGGTTCCCCGTGGACAGCAGGGGGCAGGAGCTCTCTGGCATCTGAGTGAGGAAGGCTTCCCAAATTAGGTTTGGACTGGTGTATTACTAAAGCTACTGTTACAGAGAAAGGAGAACATAGGAATTCAAGTTCTTTTTTTTTTTTTTTAAGATTTTTTTTTTGGTAAAGGTTTTATTTATTTATTTGACAGAGAGAGAGACAGCGAGAGAGGGAACACAAGCAGGGGGAGTGGGAGAGGGAGAAGCAGACTCCCCGCGGAGCAGGGAGCCCGATGTGGGGCTCGATCCCAGGACCCTGGGATCATGACCTGAGCCGAAGGCAGACGCTTAACGACTGAGCCACCCAGGCGCCCCAGGAATTCAAGTTCTAAAGGGCTAGGTGTGTCAGCTTTGAGGTTGTTCCTGCCTATGGGCCAAGTGACTGTGGCTCCAGGTTTGGGCCAGGTTTGACTCCAGGAGAAAAATGGGACTGAGCACGACTGGGTACTTTTTGAACAACAGAGAATTCATTTTGCACAGTAAATCTGTTGGATGTAGGAGAATACTGGGGAAGGTGGCAAAGCCCCACGCCCCAGAGTGTCCCGTGAGACAAATTGGATTGCAGCGGGAGCACGGATGAGGCCATTAGAGAGCGAGCCGTGGGAACTCGCCCATTTATGTTGGGAACGCGAGCAGGACAGGCGGTGAGGGTAGACAACATGTGAAGTACAGACAGGGAGGGGAAACGATGTTCCACGAGATGGGGTGAGGTCTAGCTCCTGACACGAAGGCAAGTGAAGGTTGTGAGGAAAAGACCTAGGGTCCTGATGTTTTATAAAACCTTTGGCTTTATTTCAGTAAGGGCAGTGGTGATCCTCTCACTAGAACAATTCCTGTCTAGGATGGAAGGATGAAAAGCCATAGCAGACAAGAGAAAGGCATGAAAGTTACCCTTAAGTAATAAGGGACTGGTGAGCGTGAGGGTCTGGTAAACATGGAGAAGAGACCCCCCTCCCCCTGCCCCAGCTGCAGACATTCTTAGACAACTAATTTTCTTTCTTTTTTTTTTTTTTTAAGATTTTATTTATTTATTTGAGAGAAAGTGAGAGAGTACAAGCAGGGTAGGGGGAGAGGAGATGAGTAGAGGGAGAGGGAGAAGCAGGCTTCCCACTGAGCAGAGAGCCTGACACCGGGCTCGATCCCAGGATCCCCCGGGATTGTGATCTGAGCCAAAGGCAGACACTTAACCAGCTGAGCCACCCAGATGCCCCTTAGACAAGGAATTTTCTTACAGAAGTTTTTCACTTTTTGGGAACGCCTAGGTGGCTATACAGATATATGTTCACAGGCTGACGAATGCCACCTTTGAATGCCCCCTACCCTGTGTGGGCTCTGGAGACCCACGACAAGGGTAGACAAGCCAGAAACGGTGGCTGTCCTCCCGGGCACAGTCGGGGGTTGTGAGCTGAGTGGCAGCTCACGAGCAGGAGGGCAGGTGGGTGAGGGGTGGGTGTTGGCACTGAAAGGAGGGTCTTCCTCCTCTTCAGGCTTTGGCTCCCTTGGCCTGATGACGTCTGTGCTGGTCTGCCCGGATGGGAAGACCATCGAGGCTGAGGCTGCTCATGGAACGGTCACTCGCCATTATCGGGAGCACCAGAAGGTGAGTGGTAGGGACTGTGGTCGCATGCCCACCTACCCCAGGGGCTCAGAACCCATTGGCGCGGAAGACTGGGAGGACGGGTCTGGCTTGTCAGTCTAGGGGTGGGCAGCTGCGTCCAGGTGGCCCCCTTGTCAGCTGCTTCGGCTCCTAATGCCGCTGTGACCCCTGCCCCCCAGGGCCGGCCCACCAGCACGAACCCCATTGCCAGCATCTTTGCCTGGACACGCGGCCTGGAGCACCGGGGGAAGCTGGACGGGAACCAGGACCTCATCAGGTGAGCGGAGAGGGCGGCGGTCCCGAGCCGGCCCAGGACAGGTTCTGGGCCCCGGCTCTGTCAGCTGGGGCCTCACTCTGCCCCGCCGCCTGCAGGTTTGCGCAGACCCTGGAGAAAGTGTGTGTCCAGACTGTGGAGAGCGGAGCCATGACCAAGGACCTGGCAGGCTGCATCCATGGTCTCAGCAAGTGCGTGGCCTGTGGCACAGGGCGGGGCTGGCCTTCGAGGACCTCAGGGCCGGGTGGGAAGAAGCCAGAGGCTCCTTAGAGGCCCCTCTGGAATCCGCTTCGCTGCCAAGGGCCTGAGGTGGGCCGGGTCCACAGCCCCGAGGCCCAGCGGGTTGGTCCCCCTTCCCGAGGCTAGCGGGCTAGCCGCTCAGAGCCTTGCCATCCCCTTCCGTACGAGTTCCCGCTGAACTCGCCGCGGCCCTTTTGGCCGTGGGCTCTGGGCAGCCTGTGACCGGTAGCCCGGGCGCGCCGCTGCCCACGGGCGCGGGAGGGGGGTGGTGGGCAGCCCCTCGGGTGCCCGAGCTCAGGCTCTGGCCTGGAAGGGCCCGGCTGGAGCCGCTCCTCACGCGAACCGTGTTGTGTCGGCAGTGTGAAGCTGAACGAGCACTTCCTGAACACCTCGGACTTCCTGGACACCATCAAGAACAGCCTGGACAAGGCTCTGGGCCAGTAGTGGGGGCGGGAGCGCGGCCCGGCGGCTGTGGCGGGCGGGCCGGGCCGAGCAAAAGCCGCGGGCCGCGGGTGAGCCCCTTCTCAGGCCTTTCTAGGGGACATTTTTTTATATAAGCAAGATGTTTTTAAAAGTATCTGTGTGTTTCCCCTCATGGTGATGTGAGGCAGGAACAGAGTGTTTTACCTCAGCCGGTCAGTGTGTTTTGCATACTGTAATTTATATTGCCCTTGGAACACATGGTGCCGTATTTAGCTACTAAAAAGTTCTTCACAAAACCGTCTGCTGTGTTTGTGCCCCAGGGAAGGAGGCCGCCCGGCCAGGGCCCCAGAGAGAGGGCCTCCAGGGCCGGCGGATTCTACCCCGGGACGGACGGGGACGCCGCAGGCCTGCGTCCCCGGCCGCCATCAGTCAGGGCCCACCGCGAGGGGGGCGGAGTGGGCAGCACCGTGAGCGTCCCGAGCTGTATGGGAGCCCCCCGCCGGGCCCCCGGGACTCCCGGCACAATCCCGTTCCTGTAGCCTCCTCTCCATTTCAGGGTTGCTATCACTTCCTCATAGATTCTGGTTTTTTGCTTTGTTGGTTCTCGCCTTCTCAACATCTCCAGACCTCTCTCTGTGCCCTTTTCTGGGTCTTCAGAGTGGGTCCCCCACGGCAGCTGCCCCTCTGTCCTCTCCATGGCTGCCTGGGGTTGGGGGCTTGGGGCTGGGGCTGGGACTGGGGCCCAGACTTGGGTTCATCTTCACCGATTTTTGGCAAAACCGGGAACGTAGGATTACAAAGTTGCTTTAAAGCTAAATAGATCCAATTGAAAGGGCTATCTTTTATGCAGGGATTATAGTCTACTTCTGGTGTTTACATGTCCAGGGGAAGAGTTGTACCATCTTCACTTGATACAGTGAATACTTGGCAACCCAGTTTCGGGGGGACTCTCATGGCTCCTGAGACTGGATAGCTGGGACCTCGGGAGCCTGGAGATGGGCTGTAGCCGCCACTCACTCTGGTGGCCTCCATCTGGCCGAGGGGCAACTTACTCCCTTCGCTCATCACCCTGAACTCCCAGGGCGGTAGCAGGAAAAGCTGGTGTGCTGGCTCTGCTTAGGCCCAACTCCTGGGGTGAAGCTCAAGGTTTCCGGCCCCTTCTTAAGGGCTGGTAGCCTCTGAAGGGCAGTTTGGCATCGTGAGCTGGCTTCTGTCCTGGTGCCCTGTTGGTGGGTCAGCGGGGGAACCGGTTTTTCTCTGCAAGTGGTGGGAATTCTGGGGCCTGGGCCGGAGCCCTTCCCTCTTGGGGGGCTCGGAGCAGCTCCCTGTAGGTGCCTGGCCCTGCAGGTGGCCATTCCGATGCAAAGGATGGCGTGGGTTTCTTCCCCTCCTCGGAGAGTGACGCCCCCGCGGGGTTGGGAAGCCTTGTTGGGAAGTCCCTTGTCGGGGAGGGGTGAGGACCAAGTCCTCAAGAACCAGGGGAAGAAGCACTCACAGTCACCTCGCTAAAGAATATTCATTTATTTATAATTATTGCTAAGTAAACTTCTCTTTTAAACGGGAACATAAAAACACAGTAGGGCTTTGCACAAGTGGAAATTCTAAACAGTTGGTTTGTATACACGTCAAAATAAGTTAGGATGGAATTTGTCCAGGAGTTTCCAAGTCACCCAAGAGGCCGCGTGCGCGCCTCTCTTGAAAGGTTGGGGGAGGGGTGAGGACGGGAGCCTTGCGGAGACCACCCCCCAGCTCAAATGTGTGAGTTGTGCTGTTTTCCTTCTCTTAGCTTTGCCCGGGTCCAAGGCACAGGGCAGGGGGGCGTTCAAGTATCTAACCTCGCAGAGGGCGGGTGCTGATGGCGGGGCTGGGGGAGGAAAGGAGAGCCCCGCCCTGGGGGCCAGCCCTTCTCCCTTGGGTTTCCACGACCAAGGCCACTGCACTGGCAGGAAAGAGGAGGAGGAGGAGGTACAGGGTTCTTTTTGGTACCAGGGGAGAAAGACATTGTGGGAAGAGGTAGTTTGCAGGGGGTGAGGCTTCTGCTCAGCAGGAGAAAATGTCTTCTACAGTGACGGGGTCACTGCCACCTGAGGGTCATCATGGCGGGCACCTGGGGGGCTGGGGGGGGGGCGCCTCGGGGTTCTGGAGGGGAAAGGCTCCTGTGAGCCCCCAGCCCTCTGGTCTGCTGCCTCTTAGCGTTAGCGAGCTTTAGCAGAGAAGGAAGGGGCACCTGGCTGCCTGATCCCGAGGCCACCTTGTCCTCCCCTCAGTCCTGATCACAGCCACCCTGAAGCCTGGCTTGGTCCTTCGCTAAGGATACAGCTTTGGGGGCGGCTGCATTTCCAACTGGTCCCCCCACCCCCCGCCCCGGCTGTTACCCCTCCTTTTCTGGTTTCCGGGCTGAAGTTGGTGGCTTCACCTCCTTCGCGCCTTTGGGGACAGCACTGCCTGCCCCTCCCCGCCGAGGCCTCAGGAGGCGAGTGGGCAGGAGTCTGGGTGCCCTAGCGTTCCTGAATGTGCCATTTCGTGCCCCGGGCCTGTCCTGGGGTCCCGGGGCAGGAGGGGGTGTGGGGACAGAGGCCAGGAGAACAGGCAAGCCAGGCAGCAAGCCGCGGGCTGAGCAGAATCAAGCCGCTCCGGCCACTGCGGTGGGTGGTGCCACGCGAGTCACCAGCCAGAGGGGCGGCGCAGGGGCCACGGCACGGGCCTGCCTGGCTCTGCCTCCCGCCTCCTTCCTCCCGCCCCGGCCCCTCCGCACCTGAGCCAGGCCTGAGCCCTGCCCGGCCGGCCGCTCGAGGTTGGGGAGGAGGCATGAAGCACGCACAGCACACGAGGGAGCTTCCGTTTGGAAAAAGAAAATGATCTCCATCAGAAAAGAATAGGCGACACAGAATTGGAAAGGAAAAAAAAAAATAAATTACCTTCAAAATACCCCTTTTGCTCAAAAAAAATTTTTTTTTCTCTATGGTCTTCATTTTCTTTTTAACTATGTTGCTCTTCTTGGGAACCTGTTGACTCTTGGCTGTCCACTTCCTCAACATGGATACTTGTTAATAATACAACACTCCAGCCGCCCCCCAGGTGGGGTCCTTGGCCTCCTCTGAGGACAGCCCCTCTCGGTCCCCTGCCCCTCACTTGAGGGGCTTCCGGCTGTCTTAGCGTGTGCCCGGCGAAAGGCACGTCCCAGCTCTGCTCACGTCGGGGGACCCTGGTGCGGTGACCCGTTCAACAAAGAACTGGATGACATCTGTTGAAATCCACTTTAGGGACACCCACTTTCAAACGGCTGGAAGGTGGGGGCCTTCGGGGGATTGGCTGGAGAGGGCACTAGCTGGGGGCTGGGCTACACCCCGCTTTCCTGAGGCCAGGACCGGGGCTGCATGCATGCCTGGCTCCCGGAGAGCTCGGGAGGCACCAGGAGGTAGAAGGCAGAGGGCCCTGCCTGGCTGTTGATGAACAGGGTGGGGAAGGGGGCTCTGGGGCCTGGGCGTTTGCCAGCCCAGGGAAGGGGGCGGGTTGGGGGGGGGGGCAGTGCTGACCACCGCAGGAGCTCAAACATCCCTTAGAGGCAGGAGTTGGTCCAGAGGGGAAACAAGGCCAGGCTCAAGTTATGTCTTCCTCTAGTGCCAGGCCTGGAGAGACCTCTCCCTCTGCCGGGCCTGGAGAGACCTGAGGACCTGTGCCCTTGTGGCCTGGCCCCAGACGGCCCCCACCAGCATTTCTCCCACCCTCCCGCAGCAGCAGGCCAAGGAGACCCAGAGCTGGGCCTTCTGTGCTCTCCTTCCTTCCCCAGATGCCTGGGGCCTGTGCCTGGTTCACAGCTGAGGCCAGTAGTACAGTCTCCATTTGGTCGAAAAGTCCCTAGTGGTGCAAACGACTTGGTGTGTGTGTGGGGGGCGGGGGGGGGGCTCGGGACAGTGGGGCAGTAGCTTCTCGGCCGCGGCAGGTGCAGCCCGCAGCGCCGGGGTCTCCCCCCACATCCCACGCCCTCCCCGCCCCTTCTGGGCGGCCCAACTCGTGCTATAGCACGTTATAGTAGGCCATCTCCTTCATGGCCTGTTCGGTGAGGACGCTGGCCTCGGCACTGCTGTCCACCCCGGCGTAGGCGTAGGCGTTCTCGAAGTCCTCCATCTCCTGCTGGCCGTCAAGCTCGGAGGGGTCAGTGCCTGTCAGCTCCATCATGGGGTCTGCAAGAGAGAGGCACAGTTAGGCCCGGATGCCGCCTCCTGGGAAGAACCAGTCACTTCTACATGGAAGCAGAGGGCCTTTCTCAAGAGAGGACTTCCTAGCCATTGCTTCCAGAGGATTCTCCGCTGCCTCTCTTCCTGTGCTGGGAAGCCCCAGGCTCCTGTGGCTTCTCAGACGGGTCACCAGACCTGAGCGCTAAAGCTGTGTGTGTTGGGGGAGGCGGGGAGAGGTGCAGGCCTGGCCTTGAACTCTTGTTTGCCCTCCAAAGTCAGCCCTCCTATGCCTCCTCTGCAGTGTTTTGCATTGGCCCCCTTGGTCACATGAAAGCCTGCTGCTCTACGTCATGTTTCTGCAGCACCACTCATTTAGCACCTACTGCATGCCCGGAACTTCCCATACACCGTCTCATGAGCGCTCATGGCAATCCCATGGAAGGGGTCAAAAGGAAGTTCAGAGAGGTTAATCCACTTGCCAAAGGGCGCCCAGCAAGTGCACTGTTTTGGCCCACTGTGCTGCTCTGCCTCAAAGGGCGGGAGGGAGCCCTTTCTAACCTCTGGCTTCCTACCAGCCTTAGCGCTTTAGACCGGCTCTGCCCAGTGGTCTCCTTGGGCCTTGCTCTTCGAGGACAAACACCCAAGGTAGGTCAACAGAGCTGCAAGAGGCAAAAACTCCAAGAGGCCTCTTGTAATTTTATCAATTTGAAACCTTACCGTAAAGTTCTTAGCATCAGAACAAAAGCCAGGTGGAAAGCTCCATAGAGGAGGCCTGGGGCTGCCTTCCATTGGAAGGAGGGAGGGAAGCCCAGGGGATGACCTGGGGACCCTGGGAAGCTGGCTGGCAAGGCCTGCGGCTGAGCCCCAGTGTGTGTTCTGCCCCTGTGCACCTAGGAGAAGTGATGTGTTTTGGGGAGAAACAGACCTCAGTCAAGGGGGTGGTCCTGACAAGTCTTAAGGCAGGGTTTTGGCACTACTAACATTTGGGACCATAATTCTTTCCTATGGGGGACGCTGTAGGATGTGCGTGCGTGGTAGGACAGCTAGCAGTTTCCCTGGTCTCTACCAGCCAGATGCCAGCAGTGTCACTCCAGGTACAACAATCAAAAATGTCTCTAGACTTGGCCAAATGTCCCCAGGGGACAAACTCACCCCCAGTAAGAACCAGTGGTCTAAAGGCAATTCTACCCCTTGCCAACGAGTGGTCCAGGAATGAATTCAGGCCAGTGAATCGTGAGAGGTCTGCTTGTGAATTCTTTGAAGTCACATGATTCTCACTGGTTTTTATAGAGCAAAGGGAAGAGGCTCTTACTCTCCCACTGGTTGTGCACAAGCCCTGAGCAGCACACCACCCTAAAGAACAATGGCAGCCATCTTGCGACCATGAGGAAAATCAGAGCTAATGCTGTGAACAGATGGAGGGAGCCTCACCCTGGTGTCATTGTTGAGGGGCTGACTCACCCAACTCTGAAGATGGCCTGGATTTCAAGTCCTTTCTGAATCTATTTCATTATTGTTTAACGAGTTGGCGGGGGGGTCTATTACTCATGCCCAGAGCATCTGACAAACTGTGAGTCTTTGACTTTATAAAACAAGGTTAGCTGTTCCAAATCCTAAAGATACTAGGTTGTTGGCTGTTTCTTCCTCAAATACTAGTGCCATACCTTCAAATGATAGAGTTGACTAAACATTAAAGCAAGCTAATAGTGTACCATTTTTTACAAGGACATCGATCCACCTCCCAAATTATAGTTCCAATTTATGAGATGGTTCCATCTAGAATGTGCACTGCCTTCCTCCTGCATAAGTGTGAAGCCTGAGCTTTTCCGATCAAGGTTATATGTGAGAGGCGGATTGGCTTAGGTCCCAGCCATTCAAGTGCCAATCACTCCTTTACTGTCTGTCATCTGGTGCAGTCAGGAAGAAGGCAGTCCTATGCATCCCTGGTTACTGACCTCAGACAGAAAGAGCGTGTGCCTTCACCACCCCCTGGGAGCAAGGTGTGCAGGGACAGCTGTTTCCAAAAGGACAAGTTCTGCTCTGGTCTTTCCTGGTGGGTTAGGTACATGGCGGGTCTGCTAGACTGTGGCTGTCAAACCCTGCTGCACATAGAATAATCTAAAGTGCTTTAAAGTGCTGATCCTAGGCCACATGCCAGATCAATTACATCCGACTCTCTGGGGCTGAGACTCAGGCATCAGCATTTTAAAAATTCCCCAGGTGCTTTCGATGCGTAGCCAAGTTTGAGAACCAGACCTTTAGAGTCCAGATCAAAGGTTCTCAAAGTGAGGTCCCTGATCAGCAGCTTTGGTATCCCCTGAGAACTTGCTGGAAATGCAAATTCTGCAACCCTACCCCAGACCTACAGATTCAGATGCTCCGGGGGTGGAGCCCTGCCATTTGTTTTAACAGATTTCCAGGTGATTCCAATGCATACCAAAGTTTGAAACCACCACTCTAGTCCCATACCTCTAAAACTCTACTGTGCAAACAGATCGCCCTGGGATCTTTTTTGAAGTGCAGATTCTGATTCAGGAGGTGTGGGGTAGGGCTGAGTCAGCAGTTCTAGCAAGATCCCAGATGATCCTGATACCGTTGGTTCTCGTACCACATTTTGAGTTGGAAGGGGCTGCAGAGAGCACCTCTCTGCAGCTAATGGGGTTGCATCCTTGCTCACAAGAATAGAAAACCAAGGTCACCCGTTTCTGCCAGAAAACCCGGGCCACTCACTGGTTAGCTGGTGCAAAACCAAAGCAGGGTGCCTGCAGCCATCCCCCAACATCTGACTGACTCCTAGTGAGTAACGTCATGCAGGCAGGTCAACTCACCCGTATTGTTCCCTCTGCTGCTTTGTCTGAGAAGACCTGCCAGACAGTCAACTAGCTCCAGACCATTCAGGGAGCCTTCCTGAGGGGCCATCAGCTCTTTCTTCCAGGAGAATCTCTAAAAGTCCCTCCTTCCCTCAATAAGGCAAGAGAGACTAATGGTCTTCCACGACTGACGAGTGCGGAGGGCACAGGGTATCGCTCACACCTAGGGATGTTACAAGCTACCAACCGCAGAGGTGAGGCCCCTACCCTGAGTGCGTGGCCTACACTGTCTTTGGCAAGCACTGTGAAGAGTGTGACGGACTGCGTTATACTTTTCGCCTTGGCCGCTGGGAAGCTCAGAGCTCCCCCGGGCTGTCCACAGACCCTCCCGTGGTACAGCTGGGATCGGGACCTCACCCGGCTTCCCTCATCTCTCCAGCCTGTCCTTTTCCCTTTTGTTACTTCCTTTCCCAGCCAACCATGTCTTCTAAATGTCACTGTCACAGTCATAAAAGTGTCTGTCCCCCCCCCATGCCCAGGTGTTGTGATCTTCCCTGAGTTACCTAACTTCTCTGTCCTTCAGGGTCCGTATCTGTAAGATGGGGATAATTAGCAGAGCCAACCTCACTGTGGGGAGCACGTGAGTTAATAAAGGCCTGGCACACAGTCAGCACTTGATCAATATTAGTTAGGATTTTTATTTCTTATTGTTTACGTGAGCCCGCTGAAGTCCTCTGAGGAATACATAAACGCCCCATCGTCAGCACCAGGACCACCTTCCAGGGTGCCTCCCCGCCCCTAGCCCGGAGCCCACCCCAGTGAGGTCTCAGGCCTGGCCAGCCTCCCGCCGGCCCTGACTGGACAGGAGGCTCCTGAGTGTGCCGTGACAGGACCACTCCTGCACCGTCCGCTGTGCGCGGCCCACCCACCTTGGCTGTCCAGGCCGATGTCCATGACACCATGCTTGACCTTCATGTGCCGGCTCAGGTTGCCCTTGAGGTTAAACTTGCTGGAGCAGTAGGGGCACTTGAAGGGCTTGCTGCCCGCGTGCAGGTGCATGTGACCCAGCAGGTTGTACATGCGGTTGAAGGACTTCCCACACACCTGGAACACAGCAACTCGGCATCAGGAGCTCTAGGGGAGCCTGCCCTCCCTGAACCCCCAGCCCACTCCCACTTCCCCGCTGGGGCTCGAATCCCATTCGCTATGGACAGCACTCACTCTGTCCTTTCCTAGGTGACCCCAGAGGCCCGAGAGCCAGAGAACCAAGCCAACTCTTGCTGGTCACTGTTCCACTCTCCCCGAGCTGGAGTTACCAAACACCCAGGGCTGGGCTCTCCGACCACACTGTGTCCCATGCCTGGGCTTTCCCCCTCTGGCTGTGCAGGGACCTTCACCCCCTCTCCAACTTCCAAAAAATACAACCTCAACAGCGTATAGGCTCTGAACACTATGGCCCACAGCAACCCACCGAGCCCGGGCATTTTCACCCCAAACTGGGCTCCACTGCTTGCACTGGCCAGGCCGGCTCCGGGCGGGTCTCAGCTGCTGCAGTCATGCCGACCAGGGGCCACCTGTGGGGACGTCCTGCTTGGGGGCCCTGACAGCCTGGTACCTTGCATTTGAATGGCTTCACAGGTGAGTGTACAATCATGTGGGTCTTGAGGGTCTGCTTCTGCACGAAGGTCTTGAAGCAGATGTGGCACTGGTAGGGCCGGACGCTGGTATGGATCAGCATGTGCCGCTTCATGTTTGCCTGCAGGGTGAACTCCCGGCCGCACACCTCGCACTTGAACTCCTTCACGCCCTGGCAGGAGAGGGGGCGGGAGGGGTGATGGTCAGGCCACACGATGGGCACAGCTTCTGTGTGTGTGGGCCACAGTATCTGAATGTATGCACAGCTTCCAGAAAGCGACTTCCTGGAGGTGTTCTGGAGGGGTACCACTTGTGGAAAGCCTCTGGGAGAATGTTGGGGCAGGGCCACTGACTCCAGGAAGCCTTCTAGTTCCTACCCACACACCTGCTGTCTCCTGCCCACCTGGGCAGGTGCACCTCTAGGTTCGTACCAGCGCACTAAGGCAAATGTGTTCGTTCGTTCGTCCATCCATCCATCCATCCATCCATCCATCCATCCAGCAACCATTTACTGGGCACCTGTGACAAGCCCAGCATCACACCAGGTACCAGGGATCTGTGGCTGGGATGAGAGCCACAGCCTGGAGGACTGTCCTCAGGTCAAGGGCACACGTATGTGTTTTTCCCCTCAGTGTTGTCTCTCAGTGGTCCTTCTGGTTCACAGACCCCTTTGAGATTAAAAGTGTGGACACTCCAGGAAAAATGATACTTGGATCCAAATACAAGAGTTCTCAAACCTCCGGAGCCCATTCACTTGACCCCTTGAGAGTTTTCCGAGCTTCCCTGGTAATAAGAACCAACCACCTTGTTGCACATACAGCCTCTTGGGAGAGTCCTCCCTGGAGATGCTGGGCCATCAGGCCCAGGAATTTTTAGTCTCAACAAGTCCCTCAGATGATTCTTATCACTGAAGGAGTTTGGGACACCTGGCCCCAGGAGACAATGATTCCAGGGGCCAACCCTCTGGTTTATTTAACATGCTCATCCATGGTCTGGAGGGGACCCCTGCAGTGGGTCAGGGCATTGTGAGCACAGGGGGTCCGATGTACCGTCTGGGGAGGAAAGTCAGGACAAAGGGTGGGAGTCGATCTCTTTGCTGAGGCGGTAATTTAGTAGATCCCTCGGTGGGACAGACATGTGGCTGCAGGTACGGCTGCTGTCTAACTGCTTATGTGGACAGAGTTTCGTATTATGAGGTGCCTATGTCTCTTTTAGCAGACAGGGGCTGTAGGTCGCGTCCCTACGCTCGCCTGACACACCAAAGGTGTGTCTGACCACCAGGGGGCCCTGCCTTCGGTGCTGACTCCCTAGGTGCCTATGATGTGCATGCTGTGCAAATTTAGGCTGATGACAGGCAAGTTTTCCATTTTACCGGCCTTTGATTTTTGTTTTCGGTTTTTCTTCACGGTATTATTTCTCTTTTATCACTCTGCAGACTCGCGGGGATTTTTAGTGGAGGCGAAAAATGGCACAGAGAGGGCCCATGTGCTTTTGGTTGCCCCTCTTTTCCCTGCAGACACGAAGTCAGTCAGTCATCCGGTTTCACTCAAGGCACGGTCCGCTTTAATGGCTGAGCCCAGACTCAGCTTCAGAATCCTTCTTAACATCACACTCTGGGCAACTATACCAGCTGACTGGGGAGCAGCTGCAAAAGCCTACAAATCATCTCTGCTCTAGCAGAAGGCGTTCCCGGAGCGAGGAAGGCCGGATTCTTGGGCCGGCAGGCTATCGCCGCCCCCAACTCGCTGCCGCGTCCACTGTGGGAAATGAGGGCGCAGGCTGGACCCCGAGTGGCCCTACGGCGGCCGTTACGGAACGAGGGAGCTCTTGTACCTTGAGCTGCAAAACGTGAAGTAGGTTGGATTTGGGGTGGAAACGACGGGGCGGGCTAAGTGCCAGAGCAAGGCTGTGGGACCCACGAGGCCTCATTCCGTCTGCTTGGGCAGAAGGGCCTCTGGGAGGGGGTGGTGGCAGTGGTTGAAAGGCAGGGTGGCTAGTGGCCTGAGGGGAGGGAGAGGACGGTGGGGGCAGTGGGTCAAAGTGATGTCTCGGGGACACAGGTGTCAAGGACAGCGTGCTCCATCTTCCATCCCTACAAACCGCTCTGCCTAGTTTATGTCCTTTCCCGTAACAATTATTTTTCCTTCTATCTGATCCCTTTTAAAAATGAAATATATTTCAGCTTTTCCTAAAGGTAAGTCCCAGGTTTTGATACAGTTTTGTAATTATAAGGAGCAAAGGAAACCCCTACTTCTGACCATCTGGTCCACCGCCCCGTGGCCTCCCGGCCTCCGCGCTCCGGGAGGCTAGGCTGCTTCAGTGATTCTCCAACTGGGTGCCCTGGGGCCTGCCGGGGTTCCTCCAACAGTTCATTCAAAAACTTCAAAAAAGACTGAGGGTTCTAGAGGGGAGGGGAGGGGGGATGGGTTAGCCTGGTGATGGGTATTAAGGAGGGCATGTATTGCATGGAGCACTGGGTGTTATACGCAAACAATGCGTCACGGAATACTACATCAAAAACTAATGATGTGGGGCGCCCGGGTGGCTCAGCCGTTAAGCGTCTGCCTTTGGCTCAGGTCGTGATAGCGGGGTCCTGGGATCCAGCCCCCATCGGCTCCCTGCTCGGCGGGAAGCCTGCTTCTCCCTCTCCCGCTCCCCCTGCTTGTGTTCCCTGTCTCACTGTCTCTCTCTGTCAAAAAAAAAAAAAAAAAAAAAAAACCACACAAAACTAACGATGTAATGTATGGTGATTAACATAACATTAAAAAAAAACTTCAAAAAAGTTTTACTGTTAAAAAAAAAAACCCTGAGGGCGCCTGGGTGGCTCAGTTGGTTGAGTGACTGCCTTCAGCTCAGGTCATGATCCTGGAGTCCTGGAATCGAGTCCCGCATCGGGCTCCCTGCTCAGTGGGGAGTCCGCTTCTCCCTCTGACCCTCTTCCCTCTCGTGCTCTCTGTCTCTCACTCTCTGTCTCTCAGATAAATAAATAAAATCTTTAAAAAAGAAAAAAAACCCTGAATTTCAATTGTATTTTTTTCTAATACTCCTCCCAATGAATATGTAATTATAAACGGAAGACAGGTTCATCTGCGTCCCATCTCTACGGTCCCCTAAATGATCTGAATCAGGACTTTGGGAGGCACTGGATGAAAGGCGGGCAGGACGAGAGGGAGGAGCCTCAGGCCTGGGGCCAGGCCCCTGGGGGAGAGAGGCCGCTGGGGGTAGGGGCAGGGACGTGGGTGGGGGAGGGGCAGAGGCGCCAGGGGCTAGGCCCCGCCCCGCCCCTCCCCTCCCCGGGGAGGGCCCCCCGCCCCCGCCCCCGCAGCTCCCTCCCCTCCCCCGCCCGCCCCGGGAGGCCCTACCTTGTGGGTGAGGGAGTGCTGCTTGAGGTGGTGGATCTGGCTGAACTCCATGCCGCACTCGGTGCACACGAAGGGCCGCACGTTCTGGTGCTTGAGCATGTGGTTCTGCAGCTGGCTGCGGTAGTGGAAGGACTTGTCGCACTCGAGGCACTGGTAGAGGGTGGGGCCCTGGTGGGAGGCCAGGTGGCGCTTGAGCTGGGTCAGGGTGGAGAAGTCCAGGCCGCACTCGACGCACACGTGGCAGCGGCCGCTCTCGTGCTTCACCTCGTGCGCCTTGAGCTCGCTGGGGTAGGCAAAGCCGCGGCCGCAGAAGTGGCAGCTGTAGGGCTTGACCTCCGAGTGCAGGAGCATGTGGCGCTTGAGGTGGCTGGTCTGCGTGAAGGCCTTCTGGCACACCTGGCACTTGTGGGGCCGGGTGCCCTGGTGCGTCAGCAGGTGCGTCTGCAGGTGGCTGGGCTGCTTGAAGAGCTTGCTGCAGTGCGGGCACGAGTGCGGCTTGATGCCATTGTGGCCCAGGATGTGCGTCACCAGGTTGTACTTGGACGTGTAGGACTTCTCGCACATGCGGCACTGCCAGCGCTTCTGGCGGTCGCCTGCCTCCACCAGGTAGGAGTCGTCGATCTGCACGTTGATGTCCAGCCGGTCCAGCTGGGCCTTCTTGTGGCGCTCCGCCGTCGAGCCGGCCGCGTCGGCCTCGAACTCGCCCGCCTCCTGCCACACGAAGCCCTGCTCCGGCTTCACGGGCTCCGGGGACTCCATGGTGGCGGCCTCGGGATCGCTCAGGGGGGCCAGGTGGGGCGGCTCAAAGCCACACTCGGAGGGCAGGGCCTCCGGCCCGGGCAGCGTCATGCCGGGCTCCGGGAAGCCGTCCCGCGCCGGGTCGGGGAAGTGGGGGTCGTAGGGGGCCGCGTCCAGCTCCGGCCTCGGGGCTCGGGGCAGGTGGCGCAGCGTCCGGGGCTTGCGGCTGAAGGCGCTGAGGTCGATCATCTTGACGGCGCTGCTCTGCACCAGGGTCTCGCAGCCGCCGCCGCCGCCACCGCCGGCCACCTGGGCGGGGGCCTCCGCCGGGCCGGCATCCTTGTCGTCACCGGGCACGGACACCTCGTAGACCTCCTGCTCCTCCTCCTCCTCCTCCACCTTCTCAAACTTGACCTTGGGCACCAGCCGCACGGGCGGTCGCGTCTTCCGCCGGGTGTGCTTCTCGAAGGCTGCCTCCACCTCTAGCACCTCCTCTTCTGCCGGTTCCTCCAGGGCCCTCCCGCTGCAGGCCAGCTGGTAGACGTCGGGGCCTGGGGGCCCGGGCTCCCCCATGGCCGACCCGGACAGCTCGGGCCCCAGGTCCGGGTAGAAGGCTTCCGCGCTTATGGTGGCTCCAAAGAGCTCATTTTCCGAGACCAGGCCCAGCACGGCGGCCTGAGCCAAGGACAGCACCACCACGGCATCCGTCTGTGTCCCTGAGTCCATGAAGCCCTCCATCCCGCGGCGGCTGGCTAGGAGGGCATCGCTGCAGGGGGAGAACGGAGCATTAATAACTGCCGGTTCTTGGCCGCACACACAATAGAAACACGTATTGCAGCAGGGGCTTGGCTGATTTGGGGTGCGTCTGTCCCTGGCGTGTTTCTCCCCCTGCCTTGGGAACAGGACGCACTTGTCATTACGGGGACACCCTCTGTGTGTCTGACCATTTTCCCCATTCCCTGTGGGATCCTGGACAAGCCCTGCCCCCTCCCTGGCCTCAGCCGGCCCTCCTGTAACAGGAAGGTGGCATTTCCACAGCGGTTTTCAAACTATGTTCCCCATAATGTCCTTCCAGAGTTCCTCCAAAAAGCTGATTTAAAATTGCAAAAAATAAAGATTCCTCTCTTTTAAAAAATCGATTTTAGAGTACCCATCTACTCTCAAATGTAAAATACACCTCGCTTCGGCACATTCTACAGCCTCGCTGGCTTTGTTCCCAAGGTAATTAATTTTGCACAGACCTTGAGACCGTACAGTGAGGTGTCTGGTTTTTAAAAAATATATATATTGCCGGGAGGGGGGGTGAGGTGGGGGAAAATTTAAAAAAAAATGTTATATATATATATATGGCAAAAACAAGGCAACACACAAACATAAATTAGGTGCCAAGGTCCATCTCGGCGGCTACCACTTATCTGTGAAGCCTGATGTCACATGACTGTGTCACAACAGGTGATTGTTGTGGATTAGCTAAATATTACACATTTAGATATCTAAATTTATGCCGATTAAAAGCACGGCTTTCCTCCGATGGGTACACTGGCGTTCCATGTAAGATGTGATCTGATCGAAGGGCCCGTGATGGCTAACACGTTCCAGAGCACTGACAGGAATACAAAAGCCGGCTCCCAGGTTCGCAGGCATGCGCTCTGACCTGACGGGTTCTTCTAGAGAAGCCAACGCGCCCACCCGCTCCAGTCCAAACCCCGGGTGCACCGGCTCCCTGCCTTCCTAGGGACGCAGTCTGTGTAGCGGGCCTTTGCATATGATTCTCCCACCAGCCTCCCAGGCTTCCCTCAAATTCCACCTGTTTCTGGGACTCACCGGCCCTCCCTTGGCTCTGGCGCCCTCTCTGGGCCTCAACGGGACTGTGTGTGCCCTGCATGTGGGAGGGCCTCCTCTCTGGCCTGGGACACTTGGCCTGATTGCAAGGCCCACCCTGGCTCGGCGCAGGCACATCAGAAGTGCTCCATAGGAAGGGGAAAGCTATTACTGGGGTGGCTCCTGGCTGCCGGGCCTGCTCTGATCCCAGGGTCAGGGTCAGGCGCATGGCGGGCTGTGGCCCTTCCTCAGGAAACCGGCTCGGGCCTCGTTATCTCCCTCCCCTCACAGGCCAGGGGAGCTTCTCCTTCCTGAAGCCGGCTAAAAATAAAATACCCCAGACAGGAATTGAGCTTCCTTGAAACGGACACTAAAGATTAAACTATTAATCTTAAAGTCAGGCTCTCGTGAGAGGGTCAGGTGGGACGGAACCTGACTCGGGTTCGGAGTCCATCCGGAACAGGCCGGAGGGGCTGAACCTCCTTCAGCCCAGCGCCACCGCCCCTGTTGGAACGAGCACAGAATGGGGGGGGGGGAGGGAGGGTCAGGCAGCTTGGCCCCAAGTCAGAACTCTGTCACATACAGGGACTAAGAAGGGTCACTTCAAAGTCTCATGTGCACCTCAGTTTCTCCATCTAAATAAAACATGGGGATGGAAAGACCTACACACGGAAGGACCGTGAGAGCCCGGAGCTCGTAACTAGGAAAGGGGATTTGTTAATTATAAAGCCCTCACCAAATGTAAACAATTAACTTATTTATTTGCCCAGAGCTCTGGAAGATTTTCCTGATGAAAGTCACAGAGACCAGAGATGTTTCCCTTGTGGGGCCCCCAATTCAGCAAAGGTTGGGGGTGCTTCTGGGATGAGAACTCATTCATTTCTTTGTGCAGCAAATACTTGCTAAATCCCTGCTCTGGGTCAGGCCCTGTGCCCGGAGATGTGAGGTGGGCGAGGCAGGCCCCCCGCCTCATGGAATCCTCACAGGAGACTGCTGTGCCCGCCGTGGCCCCCCGTGGGGCGGCATCGTCCCCCCTCTCCCCGCCCCAAGACCGCCAGTCTGACACAGCACCCAGGGACAGCCCTCATGCCGGCTGTGGGTTTGAGCAAACAACATGCTCAGCACTTTTTCTAGACTTCCCTGAAGTCAGGGCCAGGGAGGGAGCAACTGATCCCCAGCAGCAGAGCCGGTGTCGGGACTTGGCCCTGGGTTTGGAGTTCAAATCCGAATTTTGCCTTTTTCTCGCTCAGGCACATCCCATAGCATCCCCAGCTCGTGGGGTGGCGAGTACAAATGTTGGCTGCCTCTCTGTCCTCCCCTCTGCGGCCCCAAAGCTGGCACCTCCCCCCCACCCCACCCCCAGCGACCTCAAGTGAATGGGAGCAAAGAAACCATCATCCCTCTGGGAGATGAGCCGTGGGAGCGGGGCGCAGGTCTGGCGTGGGCCCCCGTGGGGCGGGTGACCGTCCAGTTTATCATCACGGCTAGGACTGACCTTTCGGAGTGAAAGGGGCCACTCCTAATGATCACACCAGCCCCTGGCCAACCAGGTGTCCCCTTCCCCTGGGAGCAGGCAGGCAGTTTTGACTTTGGGGCTGGAGTCAATGTTCCTGTGACAGGAGCCTCTGCCTGGGTGTGAAAGGGGACCTGCCCGGGGTTCTTGCTCATGAGGGGTTTGTGCCCACGTGGCGTGGGACATAGGGGAGCCAACTATTAACCCTAAATCTGGGCAGAAGAGCTAGCTTCCCATTACCGAGTGCTCACAAGGTCCCAGGTGAGCCGTTTAATCCTAAAAACAACCCCATGGGGGTGGGGGCGGGATGCACCCCATTTCACAGCCCAGGAACCCAGGGCCTCAGTCACAGGCTTGAGTGTCCCGTCAGTCAGGGCAGAGCTGGGTCTGCACCCAGGCTTGGGGGCCCTACAGCCCGGCCCCATCTGGGCCCCCTGCCTCCAGTTCTGCTCCTTTAATCTGTGCCACCGGGTAGGTCGTGTCACGGCTCTGAGCCCGGCCTCGGCTCCCAGGTGCTGCCCTGTGGTGCCCAGGGTCTGAGGAGCCAGCAGGTGCTCATGGGCCCCCAGGTGACCTGCAACTGGGAAGCCTCAGAGCTGTCCCTGTCTGGCTGGTCCGGGGACCCCTCCAGGGCAGCTAGAGCCCCTCCATGGCACTCTACTCAGACCGCACTTCTTGCTGGAACCCTGCATCAGCCCCGTACCTGCCTGGCCAGTCAGACCCCTGCTCTTCCTGTGCGCCCAACAGACACTTGTTTGAGCAGAACACCGCCCCCGCCCCCCCCCCCCCGGCAAGTGCATGTTCACTGGTGCAGCCAGGCTGGCTGCACGTGTGCGTGCGTAGGTTTCAGATGGGCTCTGTTTGTTGAGACAGAGGCTCAGAGAAAGACAGGGAATCTAATTTACCTGCATTTTGCATGCGTGCTCCGTCTACCAGACACAGAAACGAGGAGTGGGAAGGTGGGGACACTCTGCAACCCAGTGTCCCTATTTCTCCTCCTCCTGGGTCATTTTTGGGGCACCCTCCCCCCTCTGCCCCACTGGCTACAGCCCTTTTGTTTTATGCCCTAGCTCGAGGCCTGGAGGAGAGCCTGCCAGGTGTGCCCCACCTGTGGGCCAGGCACCCCCTCCTCAAGGCCTCAAGGCCCCCCCTTGTGTGGGACTCAGAGCCAAAGCTCACCACCGTGTCCCAGAGAAAGGGGAGCTCAGGTCTTCCTGGGCTCTCCGTGGCCTCGCTAGGAGGTGAGGAGCATCCATCTGGGCAGGATGCAGCTCAGCCTCCTGCCCAGGGCACCCTTGGTTCCCAGTGTGGAGAGAAAGGACATGGCAAAGGCAGGAAAACAGAGGAGACAGAATAGCTGCTTGGTTGTAGCGTAAAGACTAGGACTGGGAGTCGGGGGAAGGGAGGCCACGGTGGGGAGGTAGGAGGGGCAGCCCTATTTCCCAGGGCCCAGCATCACCCAGGCCGGCCCCCTGGGGAGCGCCCCAAGCCTTACCCTCTGAGGCCCAGCAGGAGGCCTTCCCCACCCCAGCAGGGACCCTAGCCCCCAGAGCTCTGTCACTTCACCTGCTGCTGTGCTCTAAGTGTTCCTGTCAACACCGACACTCTTGTCAAATGCATTAAGGGGTGACTTGCTGTGTGATGCTGGATGAGTCACCTGACCACACAAGGTCTTGGTTTCCTTGTCTGTAAAAAGGGCACACGTGGCTTCTTGGAATGTTGAGGGCAGGTTAATCCTTGGCCTACCTGCCTGTCACCCCGGGTCCCCTCTGTGAGATGTGGCAGCACCCCTGCTCCCCCGACAGTGTTCTAGAAGCACCTTTCCCGTCAGTGAGAGCCCCTCCACGCATCCCCGCTCTGACAGCAGGACAGGGCTGGGGAGCTCAGGGTGGCCAGTGTCCCTAGAACACAGATGGTAGGGCAGAGCTCGGGTGGAAGGCACTGGAGGCCTGGTCTGCCTTGGGGCCTCTGGGAAGGAAGTGACCAGCAGGTTATTCTGAGTAAATTCCACCACCAGGACATCCTCTCAAAAAACAACTGACAGCATAGGAATAACGCCCTGGGGCTTCTGCCAACCCCACTTTGGGATGTCTCCATGCGCCTGTGATCCATTTACTGCGATGACTATCCTTGAGGGTCTAGTAGGTGTCAGGGCCTGTGCCCCCACACAGGCTGCACGGTGCCCCAGGCTTCTGCTGGGAGGGCAGGTTTGGCCCTTGGCCCCTTCATCTTGACCTTGAACCACCAGGTGGCTCAGAGGCTGAGTCTCCAGTCCTGCAATTGAATCACTGACTCAGCCACAGCTCCCGGGTACCCACGAGGTGCTGGGTACTGGTCTTGGTTGTAGGGATGCAGTAGAGAGCAAAATAAAGTTGCAGCCCTCAAGGAGCTGCCCTGAGTGAGCTCAGTTAACAGTGGAAGCACCAGGATCTGGGGGTGGGAGGGAGGCAGGGGTGCAGCACTGGGGCCGGGTGGGGGCAGGGCTGAGGGCTGGGGCCCTGCGGAGACAGTTCAGGGCTCAGTAGAGAACAGAGGATGGTCTCACTCCTCGGTCTGGCATTTGCACCCTCTGGAATGTGGCTCAGGGTCCCTTTCTGCCCCCGGGGCCAGCTGCACCGCTGGGGGGGGGGTGCATGCGCATGCGCGCGGGGGGGGGGGGGCGTGCGGCTGGGCCCTCTGCCCCCTGGAGAAGCGGAGGAGGGCAGCTGGGCCGGGGGAGGGGAAAAGGCAGTCGCAGGTATGTCCGGGGCTGTAAGCACTTGCAGCAAAACTGCCCGCTGTGTCCTGTGTCCTCGGCTGTCTTCCTCACTGTAGACTTCAAGGTGAATCCCCAGAAAGGAAGAGGAAGCAAAAGCCAGGGCTGGAGTCTTGTGCAAACCTCGGGGCTCCTTGCCACAGTCTCACTTCTGCTGGCCCTGGGCCTCACTGGACTCGGCCCTGGGCCTCAATGGACTCGGGGCATGAGGGCCGTGCTGAGGGGGCGGGTGGGGATGGGGCGCGTCGGCCAAGGGGGAAGTGTGCGAGTCTCTCTCTGCCTCAGCTTCCCCTTTTCTCTATGGGCAGATTTGCTGAGCCCGCCTCCAGGAGTCAGGGTGGCTGGGCCACCAACATAGCGCCTCCAATCCACAAACCACACAAGGGCCTGAAATACATGTACACTTTGTCCAGCCACTTCTTTTTACAGGTAAGGAAAGTGAGGCCCAGGGAGGGGACTGGTCCAAGGTCACACAGTGAGAAGGTGAGGTAAGGACTAGAGTATAGGTTGCGGGCCCCAGACCCTATCCTCAGCCACATGGCCTGTAAGATAAAGTCCTCATGTCTTAGCTGGCTGCTCAGTGTTGTCCCCAGCTAGGCTCCACCTGATCCTCCATCAAGCCTTCCTGCCTCTCTGCAGTGTGTGCATGCACATGTGTACACACACACACACACACACACACACAAAACCTGTCTTCTACCTCAGGGCCTTTGCACAGGCTGACTCCTCTGCCAGGCATGCCCTTCCCTGGCACTGAGTGAATACCCCCTTATCCTTTAGGATTCCCCCCTCCAGGGAAGCATTCCTTAGCCTGTGGGCAGGGCAAGGGCCTCTTCCACAACCTGAGGCCTCAGGTTAATTTTCCTATAGACTCGGCTGGGCCATGGTGCCCCGCTGTTTGCTCAAACACTAATCTAGATGTTGCTGTGAACTATCCTGTGGATGTGATTAACATCTACAACCAGCTGACCTGAAGTAAAGCGGACTGCCCTCCTTAATGTCAGCAGCTCTCAGCCAATCGGTTGAAGCCTTCGGAGAACAGCCGAGATTTCCCAGAGAAGAAGGGATTCTGCCTGAAGACCGAATCACGGAAATCCTGCCCGCGTTGCCAGCCTGCCAGTCTGCCCTGCAGATTTCGGACTTGCCAGCCCCCACAATTGGGTGAGCCAATTCCTTAAAATAAATCTCTCTCTTTGTATATATATATCCTACTGGTTCTGCTTCTCTGGAGAACTCGGTACAATCACGCTGATTCATAACTGTATGTTTATGATCATCTCACCACCAGCCGGCACACCCAGAGGACAGTGACTGTAGGGGAGCAGAGTGGGCCCCGTAGGGGAGTGTCCTGGGAGACAGACACCGAGCTAGAGGAAGGGGGAGTAAAGAGCTGACAGCCACTGAGGCACCTAGAATGAATGAATGAGACCCGGGGCGGGGGGGGGGTGGTGGTGGTGGTAAATCCTTGCCTGAGAGTTCCACAGCTGCTTTGCTCTTCTCTGCGCTTTTATCCACCTCACACCCGGGACAGTCCTGCCTCCTCCCCAGGGGTGGACTCCAGGCTTCACAGAGCGGGTTTTGCTCTGGCAGAGTCCCCAGGGGCTCGGGCCCACGAGCTCTGCGCTATTCCCACCTGTGACACCCTCACAGGTGGGGCCGGTTCCTCCCACAGGCCTGTTCTGAAAGCCCTTTCCTTCTCAATCTCCTAGGCCCCGGGCACCGAGAATCATCCTGGGGGCCACACCTCTGCTTTAGAAGCTGAGAGCTGAGGTGGGCCTGGCTGCCATAGGGCCGCCACTGTGTGAGGCCCCCTCCTCCAGGGAGGTCGCAGGGACCCCTTCACCCAAGGAAACGAGGGATGGAGTCCCCGTGGCGAGAGGCCCAACCTCGGGTCCACTGTTACTTGTGTGTCCTGTCAGACTCAAACTCTCCCGAGGGCAGACATCCTGGCTTCACAGGGTCCAAAGGCCTCGTTTGATTAAGAGCACCAGTGCCCGGGCCTGGAATCTCCGGGGATATTTTCTTCCTTTTTAGGTTTACTTATTTTTAGTAATCTCTACACCCAACGTGGGGCTCAAACTCATGACCCCGAGATCAAGTGTCCCACACTCTTCCGACTGAGCCAGCCAGGTGCCCCCGGGCATCCTATTGTTCCAAAAGCTCCCCAACTGATTCCGATTCTCCAAATTAGTAAGATCTGATGAGCACCCTCGCAATGACCTGGCGAATTAAGGTAGGAGGGTGAATTAAGAGTATCCTACTTATTTACGTGGAATTTAAGAAACAAAACAGAGGAGCAAAGGAAAAAAAAGAGAGAGAGAGACACAAACCAAGAAACAGATTCTCTAGAGAACACACTGCTGGTCACCAGAGGGAGGGGAGCGGGGGAAACAGGAGCACACTGGTGGTGAGCACCAGGTGATGGATGGAAGTGATGAGTCACTATATTGTACATGAGAAACTAATGTAACACTATGTTAAGTAACTGGAATGAAAAAGGAAGACCCTACCTTCTTCTTCTTCTTTTTTTTTTAAAGATTTTATTTATTTATCTGACAGAGAGAGACACAGCGAGAGAGGGAAGACAAGCAGGGGGAGAGGGAGAGGGAGAAGCAGGCTTCCCGCGGAGCAGGGAGCCCGATGCGGGGCTCGATCCCAGGACCCTGGGATCATGACCTGAGCCGAAGGCAGACGCTTAACGACTGAGCCACCCAGGCGCCCTGACCCTACCTTCTTGAAGCTGTGACAGCCCACCCCACGTGGGCTCCTTCCTCTCCCTCCCCTATGGGCAGCTGCCCCACTCCTGGCGCGGGGCCACCCCACACAGCTCACCCCCACACAGGCAGCTGGACCCAGACCTTGGCCAGCTCCTCCCCATGCCGCAGTGGGCTTAGGCCAGAAGGGTTCCTCTCTGGGAAACACGGCTATGCATCAGGCCTCACACCCTCAACCACAGGAGCCGATGCACAAGGAGTTCATGCAGGCATGCCCTGAGATGGAGTCAGGCCAGGACACGAGTGGGTAGAACTCCTGAGCAAGCCTGAGGTATGTGGGGTGGGGGAGGCGGGCTGGGGGCTGTGCCTGGCTCTCTGAGGAGGACACGCACACTCCAGAGGAGCAGAGCCCTGGCCAGAGGCGGACTGAGGCACCTTCAGGAGGGCCTGGGGAGAGCCCTGCTCTCTGGATGGGGCCAGCCCCTGCTTCTGGCCTGGGGATCCCTTGCTGACAGTCAACCCCCTTTGTCCTGAGGTCAGGTGGGCGGGTCTCTGATCCTTGTACAAACGAGCCTGTCTAAAAACGACCCAGGCATCTGATGCAGAAATTACGGGAGAAATGCCACGCCACCTGCAGAGCCGCCCACAGGACCCAGGGCAGCTTCCCCTTGACGCTGGTGTGGGAGTGATATGGTGTCTCTGATCTGAAGTCACCAGGCCCCCAGAAGCTGTGGGCCCCGGGTCCTCCTCCCACCTGATGCCCCACCGACTCCCTGGGCAGATGCATCTGTTTCTTTACCACAAAGGAAGAAAGCTCGGTTCTCCCGCAGCAGGATAGTGGCCCTGCTGAAGGCCCTTCACCGCGGCCACTTGGGCTGTGTACCCTCCACACTGGCTTTGGAATCCCATCGGCAGGGCTGGAAGGAACTCTGTGGACCCTCCTGTCCAATGCCTTCATTTAGAGATGTGGGAAGCGAGGCCCCAAGCCCTCCCCCACCACAGGGACGAACATGAGAGCTCTTGATTCCTGGTAGGTTTCTGCCCACCGTGTCAACAAACATGGTGGAAACTCCCACCGGGGTGTCTGCCTTCCAAGATCTGGGGGCCTCGAGGGAGGCCACGGTGGGATCGGGCAGCAAGGGATTCAACCAACCTGCAGGAAGTGTCTTGAGTTCTCAAGAGTTGGCCCTCTGACCTCAAAGTCTAAAACAGTCCTGGCTCCCCTGCTCAGGACCCTAGCCACTTGCCCTGCTCCTGCAGTCAAGTGCAAACATCTCCACCAAGGACTTAGAAGAACTTGCGGGATTGGTCCCTCCCCATGTGGCAGCTTCCCAGCATGCTGCTCGTCCCCTTATCACCCCCCAGACTCGTGGGCTTTTTTCATCTTTAACAGACCTGCCCACACACAGCCTTTTCATATGCTGTTCCCCCTGCCTGGAATGCTCTTCCTCATCTATCACCTTTCAACGGGGCAGCCCTTCCTCAGGAAGCCTTCCCTGACTCTCCTCATGACCCCAGTCAGGTCTGACTCCCCCAAGTTCTAAGAAGCTAGACATGCAATAGTTTCCTTTCCTGGACCTTATTAAAAATCGTGACGCTGTATCTCTGTACGTAACTATTGGCTTGCTGTCTGGCACTCCGGTTAGATCACAGCCGACAAGGCCAGGGCAAAGGGCACGTCCGGGTGCTTCCGCGGCTCATTCCCAGCAGAGTGCACATCGAGAACGAAGACTGTCCTTTTGAGAAGACCCATATCCAAGTGCAAAGGAGAAAAAAGAGGCCCTTTGCTGAGCCCCAGGTGGAACCAGCCTCCTCCCTTGAGCCTAGACTTCCTCTCGAGCTCCGGGACCAGTGCCTGTTCCCAGGAGAAGGGACAGCAGCCCTCATGTTTCCGGAAAACTCCATGTCTTTCCTCCAAATCCAGAAGCAAAAAGCACATCTGCCCTCCAAACAACTACCCTGTGCTGGGCCCAAAGATCACCAGCTTCCTGTCCCAGGGAAAAACAAACAAAAACTTGGGCTTACGAGTTCATGGGGCAAAGATAAGAATCACAGGTGAAGGAACGACAGGGGCATTTATTGGGCTTGAACTTTGTCAAGCCCTGTGAGGAGCACACACAATTTCTAGGCTTCCGGGCAGCCCTCTGGGGTCGGGAGGACCATTTCCGTTGTGGAAACAGTGGCTTGGAGAGAGGCAGCCCCTGCAGGGTGGGGAGTCTCCCCAGGGCCCGGGCCAGCTCTGGGCGGGGGATGAGGTTTCCGGGTTGCGTCTTCTACCCCTGCCGACCTCAGTTTCCCCGCCAGGGCCCGAGTCAGCCCTGGGAGCCCCTCCTGGCTTCCCTTCCTCCTCAGCGGGCCCCGCCCTCGCGGAGACCTCAGCCTTCTCCATCCTGTCTTCCTCTCCCTCCATTCCTCCCCTCCTTCCGTTTCCGTGGCAACCCCATCCTCTGCTCTGCCACTCGGTCCTGCGCTCCCACCTCCTCTTTCCTCTTTCATCTCTCCCCTCCGCGTGGGGTATGGTCCACATGCCCCTCCGTCCTTTGCTTCTGGTCTCTCACTCCCTTTTGCTACGCTTTTATCTCCTTCAATGTTCTCTTGTCATCTCAGGGCGACATTTATTTACCTCTCGCTTAAGAAAATAGAAGAAGGAGGGAAAAGAAACCCCCGTTTCACCAGCCTTGGCTTCTCCAGTTCAGTCCCAGCCACCATTCTCTTGCAGCCAGCCCCAAGTGGGCCCCCCGCCCGCCACCATGCAGGCTCCCCACAACCTCACCTGTAGGAGGGAGGAGGCAGACGCACAGCGGGGAGGACAGCTGCGAGGTGTCCGGGTGAGGGCTCACGGGGGGCGGGCACTCCAGGGGGTGCACCCTGCTTTCCTGAGGCTGGGCTGGGGGAGATGCCGGAGGCCCTCCAAGGATGCAGCAAGGGCAGGACCTAGAGCGTGGGTTAAGCCAGATCCAGAATCCCTCCTCAGTGCGGCCCGCGAAAGCCCCCGCGCACACTGCCCCGAGCCGCCCGCCCCAGGCCCCACGCTGCGGCACACGGGGATGCCCAATGTACCAGGCAAGGTACGCTCCCGCTCCAGACAGGATGGCGGATCCATCCATTCTTCAAGATTCACCCTTCACCGTAATCCTAAACCGTCTCTGGGAAAAGGAAGCGTCCACTCTCCTCACCAGCTCTGCATCTCCACAGCTTAGGGCAGATATAAGGTGGCCAGTCCGTTTCCTTTCAGCCATTGTTGACTGAGCTTGTAGGATGGACCAGGCACGTGATACATGCTGTCCCATGGAGATGGGCATCTTAATTTTCATTTTACAGATGGGCAGACTGAGGCTTGGAAGAGCTGTCACTTGTCCAAATCACACAGTCAGTAAGAGGTAAAGGTGGGCTTTGAACCGATTATAATCATGTTCTTCCCCTGTTATGTCCCTTCTTCCTGGGTCCCCAGGAGGAGAGGGGGTCAGGCCCCCCCTTTGGCCCAGTGTCCCCCCATCCTGCCTTCTGCATTTCTGTGCTCAATCCCTGGAGTGATCAGAAATGACAGGAGAAACAAAGAAATTTACCACAGAAATTACAAGCAAGCCGACTGTCGCCGTGGCCCCAGCGTCTGAGTGACAGAGGATAGCCTGGCAGAAAATGATGTTACTCTCCTCTGAGACCAAAGTCACCTGGAGAAGAAAGGACCGTGGATCTTTGGGTGCCCCACAAGCTTGTGGGCCTCTGTGGAAGTTGTGACTGGCTCCCTAAGTCCCGGGACTCAAAGGCTCTGCTGGAGGAGCTCCTGGCCCACCCTGTCGGGTGCAGATGGCAAGGCCTGGCCACAGGAGGTGGCAGGTCCCGGTGCCCAGGCTGGCTGAGCCCACAGAGACACCCATGACACAACAGCTCTGCTTCTCCCCTAAGAGGCTGGCTCAGTGCCTCAGGAGTCCCGGGAACAAGGCCTGAGGAGAAGAGAGAGGAAGCAGCAAACGGGGATGGGGGAGTAGGGAGGGGCAGCCCCTGGCTCTGCAGATGAACAGAGTGGGGAGGAACCTGGCTCTCAGGCTGGCAGGCCCGGCCTGCACCCCTATCTCTCTGCCACTTACGAGCTGTGTGACCTTGAGCAACTTCCTCAACCTCCCTGGGCCTCAGTTTCCCCATCTGTAAAATGGAGTAGGGATATGGAAAGGCCCTGCCTTCAGGTCAGGCTTGTAGATGATGAGATCATGTACGTAAGGGGTGGGATCCGCATAACAGGACCCACTTTACAGAGGAGTCTGGTGACATGCCCCGAAGTCACCAGATCACCAGAGAAGGGTGGAGTTTGGGTTTCCTTCTCAGGTCTAACCTAAATGCGTGAGGCTTTTAAGGGCAAGGAGATCGGGGCGATAGAATTTGGTAACAGTGCTGGAGCATAGTAAGGACTAGGTTTCTGGGAGCTACTGTTCGTCGTCTCCCCATCACCGCCCACTCTGCTGGGCCAGACTGGTGCTGGACGCTGGTGGGACCCTGAGACCCCCACTCTCAGGGACCTCATAATTCGGTCAGAAGGACAAGACTAAGAACCACGAAACAGAAGAGCAAAATAGCAGCCAGGAAATGAGCCCTAAACGTGTGGGGCACCACAGAAGGACAAAGTAACGATGCTTTTCCCCCCCTCTATTTCAACGTAAAGAGGTCAGGAACATTCTTCCTTGTCAAGTGGCCCTTCGGGAGGCCACAGAGGCTGCCCCTCTCTCTCACACGTCGGTGTGTGTGTGAGCCCATGTCTTCTGTGACAGGGGATAAAGGTTCACATTTTCCAGAGCTCTCAGGAGGTTTCGCTGAGCCCACTAAGCCCTGTGAGCATGATACCCTGGTGCTCAGGACACAGAGGTCAGGCGGAAGGGTGGGGAAGCCTCGAGATGGGGCAGCCTGGCTAGGAAGCCCCCACCCCCAGAGATGCACAAGGCCTGAAGAGGGCCTGCCCGGACGAGGGAAAGTAAGGAGGACAGAAGAGCAGTGGGCAGAGAAGAGACAAGGATGGGGGAGGAGGGTGGCCTGGATCCAGAGCCCTCCCCTTCCTTCCCACCGCCGCCGGTGTGAGTCACCCTGGGGCCTCCATTCCGGCAGAGCCCCTGGCGCGGATGCCTCCTGATGCCCATGCCGTGATCAACATTTATTTTGCAGTCACCCACACACCCAACTCGAGAACGGATTTATGCCAGGAGAGGAGTAAAAAAAAAAATGCCTCTCTCATTCATGTAAAGCCTCCATGGATCTCCCGGGGGGAGGGACTGCTGGCCCAACATTTAGGCTGACAGCGTACGCAGGCAGACATCAGACATGTACGCCGTCCACACAGGCTATAACCTGCGGCAAGCAGGAGCAACGTGCAAATCCATCCATTCTTAGTCACCTTCATGCAGTGAGGCGAGGGATGAGGCGAGGGTCCGGACCCACGCAAGGGGTGGGTGCATATGCACACTCAAGGACCGCGTGCATATGCACACTCAAGGACCCGGCAGACTGGCTGGGGAGGAATGCACGTGGTGGGGAGGGAACCCGCAGTTCAGCTGTGAGATAAAAGGGTCGGCGGGAGGCTGGCAGGGAAGGCGGGACGGGCATCCCAGCTGGGGGCTGCTGGGTCGGTACGTCCCGGGAGCCAATGCCCAATGCCGTGGGCCCAGGTGGGCCTCATCTGCAGGCTGGAGGAGAAGTGAGGGGATTCCAGGAAGGCAGGGAGGCCTGGGAGGGAGAGCCGGGAGGGGCGCTTAAGGGCAGGTCCCCAGCAGGGAGGCGGATCCACAGACTCAGAGGAGAAGGTGCTGCAGGTGGCCAGCTTAGCCCAGAGCGCGATCTGGTTTCCTCTTCAATCTAGATCACAAAGGACGACACTCAGGGCCTCCAGAGGCCTCATCCGCAGAGCCGTGAGCTCTGGGTCGTGGATCCCCAGGTACAAAAATTCAGATGCATGTGGTGCTGGGACCCAAGGGCCAAAATGACTTCGGTGGACGTGACAATCATAAATATCTGGCCTTCAGCAGAGGTGACTGTGGTCCGACTTGAAGGCTTCCTCCCACTGTCCTACGGGGATGTAGAGTCAGCCTGGCCACTGCCTGGCTGAATGGCCTTGGGTGACTTGCTTCAACTCTCAGAGCCTCAGTTTGCTCAACTGAAAATGGGGATACCAGCTGCCTGCCCTACAGAATGGTAGAGAAGATTAAATAAGTTCCCGGAGTGAAAGTACCTGGCATGTGGGCTGGCGTTTGGTAAATGGTGATTTTTTTTTTGGTTTCACCACTACAATATATGTGCACACACAATGTGAATCACCAAGGACCCGACGATATCTGGCATGTACTTATTACTACTAAAAATATGCTCTTACCACTCCCATGAATGAGCACGACCACTTGGAAAAAGCATCTGCTATTGTGAAAGAGAGAAAGCAGCCAAATCGGGTGCACCGGGAGAGAAGATGGAAACGAACTTGACCTTATGGAAGGTTCTAGTTTAGTTCTCAGCCTACACAGGAGCCCCTGGCTTGTCTGGGGACCGGCGTTCCCAACCCCAGTGCTGGTGCGCCGCGAGGGTCCCTCGGGCCCCAGGCCCAGAGTGGAGCCCTCGGAGAGTCCTCAGAGAAGCAGGAAAGCCTTTCCTGGCTGGACATGGAAGCCCTCCTCATAGGTGCCTGACATCGTCTCTTTTCTGAAACTTTACAACCCATCAGGGCAGCCCCAAAGACCAAATTCCTAAACAAATCACAAAACCAAACTCTCCTCACGCGAGTAGTCGATTTCTGGGACCCCTGGGCACCTGCTCAGTCTCTCAGGGCTGGGATGACTCACCGTCAGCAAACTCAGCCCTGATGGGTCACAAGGTGAAGGGGAGACGCTGAGAATGAGACACCCCCCCCTTCCGCCAGTGTGCTGGCCCGGATTCCCCGAAACAAAAATGTCCAAGAAGCTTCTAGTGAGAAAGCCACTCTCCCGGACACATGCACAGGTCAGGGGGCAAGGGTCACCCTCCTCCCTGCGCTGCAGCCCGGGACCTGCCTCCGGGAGGTTCGGCAGAGCCCCTCCTCCAAACGCCCCCGGATCCGGGTGCCAAGTGCAGGACGAACAGAGGCTCTTCTGGGACTCCGAGAGCGGGGCCGGGCGGGGAAGGGAACAGGTCCGCTCATGCAGGCACAGCCCTCCCCGGCTCCCCGGTCTGGCCACTGCTGCAGGGGTCCTCTCTGCTGGGGGCCGATCTGGGCAGGGCCTATTCCCGCCCCACAGATCGGGGGCGGGGGCGGGTGAGGATCCCGACGTTAGCCGACTGGCTGTCCTGGGAGCTGCAGGGCCGACCGCGCCTGCTCGAAGGGCATCACCGAACTTACTACTGACCACTGTCCGTGTGGTTGGTACTAGGACCATCACCCTCCCGTCCTACACATAAGGAAACTGAGGCACGGAAAGATTAAGAACACCTTGAGAGCAGTGCTCTCTGGGACTGCTTCCATATTGATGCAAGCGGGTAGCATTTAGGGTTTTTTGTGTTTTTTTTTTAAGATTTATTTACTTATTTGAGAGAGAGCATGTGGGAACGAGTGGGGGGAGGGGCAGAGGGAGAGGGAGAGAATCTCAAGCAGACTCCCTGCAGACCACGGAGCCCAAAGCAGGCTCGATCGCACCACCACTCAGATCATGACCTGTGCTGAAATGAAGAGTTGGACACTTAACCTCCTGGGCCACCCAGGTGCCCCCAAGCCGGTAGCATTTAGAAACTTTTACAGCAACGTGAAACTGTTAGGACATCCAGGCAGGTTGATAAGGTGTTGGTCTGTAAGGATCACGAATAAGAGTAGTTTTAAAAGTAGAAGCCCTGGTTTAGAGCCCAGACTGGTTTGCGAAGGCCTAAGTTCAGTCCTGCCCCTGTTCACTCCCAGAGGCGTGACTATTTCTCTCTACGGAAGTGGGGTGGTACGGAGAGCACCTGCCTTACAAGCTGAAAAATGCAAAGGGCTCCCAGAGGAACCCGGCACGCCTATTTGCTGCTATTATTAGCACTGGGCACCCTGCTGGGGCCATAGCACTAGTTCCTGGAGGAGTGGCGCTCCTTGATGCCAGTTCTCCGAGGGGGACTGACCATCAGCTCCTCTGCCACTCTGGTGGCCGGGGCCCAGGACACGCACCTGCCTCTAAAAGCCCTTCCACAGATGCAGACCCTCCACCCCTCTGCTGGGAGCTGCCCTGCTTTCATCTTCAGGCCAGGGTGGCTGTGGGCGCCTTCAAGGGGTATAAGGAGATGTTCTGGCCCAAACTGGAAAAACCTGCCGGGCAGCCAGCACCCCTAACTCTTGCAACCTCCAGTTTTGCCAGCAGGTGTCTTGAGAAGTAGGTGGGGCCCAGTAAGAGCAGTGGTGGCCTTCTCGCCTGTTTCCAATCTCAGAGCTCTCTGGCTGGGTCCACACTGGCTCCGCAGGCTTCTCCATCCTTCCCTGGGGTCCACATCCCAAACTTCCCTAGATAACCGCATTCCCTGCTACCTTTACCCATCGTCCACTTCATCCAGAGCCCCAGGCCCAGAGTGAGGACGCACAGTCCGTGCTCGAGGCACGGTTTCCTGAACAAAGGACCCTTCAGGGTGGGGGTGGGGGGTAGCTCAGATCCACCTCCCCAGAAGCTCTTCCTCCACCTGGACCCCAGTGGCCACAGATGAGGCTGCTCTTTGTCCCTGCCTGTCCTGCTCTCTGGCTTGGTCACCACCTATTCCGGCTCCTGCCACACTCCACGTCTGGTGCTGACTTGTCCCTCTACCTTCCTCCACCGATGTGGCCGGAACCCTGTCCCAGTCTTCTTTGGGGAGGAGACTGCCCCTTTCCCTCAATACCTTGTGCCCTCAGTGGGTAGGGGACGGGGCCCCACTCGGTATGGGGCTTTCCATTCTACCTAGCACTCGGCTGCGTGCAGTGCTGTAACCATCCCACATCTGCTAAGGACAAATTCAGTTCACACCTCAACAAATGTTTACGAAGCACCTACCCTGGACCAGCTGTGCTGGGTGTGGCAGAGCAGGGAGACACAGAGCTTGCCCTTGGGAGCCTCCCACTGGCCCAGGCCTCCACTCTGGCCTTGTGGCTTATGCCAGCATCCTCACTCCGCATTGCCCAGGCCACTCACACCCCAGGACTCCTTCCCAGGGCTCCCTGTGTCCCCCGCAGGTGACTTAACCCTTCCTCCTGGGCTCTGAGGAGGGCCAAAGGGTCTCCCAGACCTGGCCCCTCTCTCCTGCACGCCTGCCTCCCCCACACTCCTCAGGTAACCCTGATCCACTCACTCGCCTTCCGTCTCAGGCCTCAGGCTCGAGGTCTTCACCACACCCTGGTTGCATGCCCTGGTGGTGCCCGACTGCTTGCCTTCCCTCTACCCCTGAACAGGAGGTCAGATCCCACGTCCTCCACCACCTCTTGGACCCCTGCTCTCTGTTCCCTCCCCTGGACGCCCTAGGTGACCGCCTCCAAATGCAGAGGCTTTGATTCGGGCCTCCTCCCTGACCTGGCAGCAGCTCCCCCATCTTCCCCGGGCTCCAAGCCATTCACGGCTTCCCTCTAGCTCTGCTTCTTCCTCCTGGTGGGCTCTGCTGGCCCCTTTTACCAGGGCTTCCTCAGACTCTCCCCTCTGTGCTGATGTCACCAGAACGATGCCTCTATTCCCCACCCCGCAGCGTTTCCTAGGTGTCGAACCTTCTGTTAACCATCCGTCTAAACTCCAAGGAGGGCTCGCCTGCTGGGAGCCACCGGCCCCTCTCAGCATCTTCCTTTCTGCTGTTCCAGGTTTTCAGGCCCCTCTGCAGGGCTCCAGGGCCAGCTGATGCAGGACCTGCCCACCCCCAGGGGCTGGGGCCATGCCAGACAACTGTGGCAGTGGGTGCAGACCTGGCCTTCTTCCTCACGCTCAGCCCACGTGCCGCGTCCCTTGCAGGAAAGCCAGGGTCTCACAGAGGAGGGAGGTTTGGGTGGGGGGGGGGGTCCTGCATCCACCTCGGACCTTGACCCTCACATCGAGGCCCACCCTAGGGCCAGGCAGAGAGGGAGCCGGTCCCCAGGGCCATGTCTGAATCCTGCAGGCGGCAGGACCGGCCCTTTAGCCAATCATCCCTGCTGACCGATGCGGGCCTTCCCGGCGAGAACCGGCTGCCTGTGAGCAGCTCCCTCTGGTCTGGCGGAGCCCCTTTCCAAACACCCTTCCCTCTCAAAGTGGGAGCCTGGAGGAAACCATGTCCCACACGGCGGGGTTTTTTTTTTTTTTTTTTTTTCCTTTTACACATTTAGAGCAACGGAGGAAAATGAACACATTCACATTCTCCCTGCTCAAATAAACCGACTTCTCTGTGCGTTCCATCCCTTGAAAACAGAAGCACTATTCAAAAAGAAAAAGAAAAAAGAAGAAAGAAAGAGGCAAAAAGAACTGAATAGAAGAGGAAGAAGGGGGGAAGGAGAGCGGGAGGAGAGTGGTCCCCGAGGGAGCCGGGCAGGGCTCAGAATGAAAGGCAGAGCGGGAAGGGAAGGAGAGCGGAGAGACAAAGCGGGAGAGAAAGCCGGGAGCTTTGAAAGGAAGAGTGTTCGGCGTGAATTCGGCGTGCAGGGGAGAGGGGAGCACTTGAAAAGGAGCAGCCGAGGCTGTGACCCCTCATTCACACTCGTGCCAATCACAGTGACAATGCAGACCCTTTTCTTCATTTTTCCTTCTCCCCTTTCTGGGGAGAAATGGAGGGAGGGAGGGAGAGGCTGAGAACTGCAAGTTAATTCCTAAATACACAAAAAATAAATTCAGTTCCACGGAGAAGCATCAAAGAGCGGTTTGAAAGGCTTCCCCAGAAACTCACTACACCCGCAAGGGTGGTGCTCCCTCTCGGGGAGCGGGGGGCACAGGCCTGCGGCCATCAGCTTTATTTCAGGGACCTGGGTGAGCCAAGGCGGAGAGGGCCCCAGGCTGTGACGCTGTCGGGGAGGCCTGGTCTCCGTGGGCGGCTTGGCCCTCGTGGTTGTCCTGCCCCGGCGGAGAGCTGAGGGCCCAGGCAGGAGGGCCAAGGAAGAGGGTTTGAGCGGGGCGGCTGGGCACAGGGTACTTGTGGAATGAATGACATTCTAGTGGCTCTGGGATGGGGGGAAGTCCTCTGCAGGGACTGCTCAGGCTGGGAGGGTGAGAGCTGAGTCCTTTTCATTAGGGATCACTGTGCTTACAAGGGAGGGGCCTCTGTGGCCTCCTCACAGATCGGCACTTTCCTGAGTTAGCCAAGACCAAAAGACTGCAAGATATGTGGGTGCCTGCCTTCGGCTCAGGTCATGGTCCCAGGGCCCAGGACCCAGGTCCCTCGTTCCTCCCTGCAATCAGACGTCAGTCATGACTTATCGCCTGTGTGCTCAGCCTGGTGCTAAGCTCCGGGTCACACAGCGCACAGGACCCTGCCTACCCGCACACAGCCCTCAGTCTAGTGACCAAATGGCTTCCAGGATGTCCCTCTGAGACCACGGGTGAATGTCCCTGGTCCCCCTTTCTTTGTCTTTCCTGGTCTTGCTCTCCTTGTCTTTCAATACTCAGCGAGTCATGACGAAACCCGAAATGGGGTCACCTTCATGCAGAGGTTCCTTTTTCCTTCTGATCATCCAGACGCCGGATAACGAGAAATGCCTGGGAACAGAGAGGCTGGGTGCAGGAGGACTGATTGGTTTATTGATTGATTGATTGAGCGAGACTCACCCTCACTCCTCTATTGAGCAATCAGTCTGTGCCGAGCTCAGTGGCATGGGCTGGGATTAGAAAGTGACAAGGACCAATCGGAGGCCCCGACATGCTTGAGGCCAATCTAGTGGGGAGTGGGGGTGGGGTGCACCACCGAGCTGGGAAAGGAAACCCTGCCTTTGCTAGCTTCATCTGGGAAGGGCTGTTAGGTTGGAGCGGGCCCAGAAAGGCCTCCAAACCCAACAAGGAAGCCGAGAGATCAGGCACATGGAAAATGCAAAGAAGTGCAGGGTCGGAAATTTCCCTGCACCACCAGGAGCATATAATTACTCTCGCCTTTCAATCCAACAAATGCAAATTCCAACAAGTATTTATTGAGTGCCTACTATGTGCCAGCCAGCTCTTGTGCATTCCTAGAGAATGCAGTGAACAAGAAGATCGAGGCTTGCCCTCGAGAACTCACACTCAGGGTGTGGGGCAGCGCAGGCAAAGAAACAGGGGATTACAATTTAGTGTGAGGGGGCTGTGGGGGCCCTGGAGGAGGGGCAGCCTCGGGGAGGCTGGGAGGAGGGGTCAGGGAAACCTTTGCAGAGGAGAGGGCATGGAGTTCTTGTAATCCATTAAAACGAATTAGATTTTCATTTGTTTTGAGAAAGCTTTATAGAATTTCACTGGTGGGATACCCCAGTGTCTAGGAAAAAACAATGGAACTGATCAATGAACTACAGATAAAACATCTGATAGATGTTTTCTCCATCCTTTGGTGTATTGGGAAGAATCAGAAATAGACCCAGAAAACTAAGCTGCCGAGAAAAATAATGAACTCTTTTTAAAGAAGAAATGTAGCTCAGTACTAGGCTCGGCGATGAGCCATATTAGCATTGTGAGTTTAACCCTGAATTGTGATAGAATATTAGCAGGAAGGGCAAGAATATGGTGGCAACAGATAATGTCCAAAATTGCTAAATGGAGAAGTGATAGGATAAACATATTGTTTCAAAATATGGAGGTGAATAACAGAGGAGCAATAAAAAGAACTGAGAAAATGGTTTATGGATCTAGAGGGCTAGAGTAGGCAAGAAGGCGGGCGGGGCCTGCTGCTTTCTCCTGACCAGGCCTTTAGTTAATTGTCTGACATTAAAAAAGATGCATATGAGGCGCCTGGGTGGCTCAGTTGGTTAAGTGGCTGCCTTCAGCTCAGGTCATGATCTCAGGGTCCTGGGATGGGGCTCAGTGGGAGTCTGCTTCTCCCTCTCCCTATGCTGCTCCCCCTGCTTGTACTCTCTCTCTCTGTCAAATAACTAAAATCTTAAAAAAAAAAAAAAAGAAGGATGCATATGGATTAGTTTGATTAAAAAAAACAAGAAAAAACAAAAAGCAAGCAAATAAGCAAAAAGTCTCGGCAAAGGACGCACTGTTAAGTCAAACTGGGATCTTTCTGGAGTACTCAGCCGAGAAACAGAAAGGGCACCATGCTTATATGTTTATGAGAACAGAAATTTCTTCGAGGAAGAGCACGATTCAGTGGGCTCCTGTCCAACGTAACACAATTAGAACAGAATGGGGGGAGAGTACCTTGGGGAAAAAAACCTGGAGGATATTGGTATGTGGCTTTAACAACAAGGTCCGGAGCACTAGGGACGCCGCCCTGGGGGACGAGGAGATCCAGAGACTGGGGTGCTGCTCTCTAGCAGGGGCCTAGATCCTCAGGAAAACTGGGGTGCGTGTGAATACAGCTCACTTGGGCGAAGGCAGCGTGATCTACCTGCAGGGAGGGTGGTGGTCGGGGCACGCTGGCCCTCTGAGCCCCAGGACCCCTGAGGAGCTGAGCTCCCCCGGACGCTCAGCATCGAGGCACCTCCAAAGTGCCCTTGCGCTCTGGCACTCACAGGCTCACGCTGTTCCCACCAGCCACTCCACTGTACATTACGGAATTTTCTAGGCCTTTTAAAGTTGAAACATGTGACAGCAACACCCCACTTGTCCAGAAGTCCCTTCTCTGGCAACCTCACTTACCCCAAAACCAGAGACTGGTGGAGGGGGTACCACATAGCTCGGAAAGCCCAGAAGTTAATCGGACTAAGGGTGCCTCCAAGAGGGGTCTTTGCAGTTACACTCACTCTTCCCTCCACGGACAATGCCCCTCCCTTGCAGCCTCTGGACTCAGTTCTTTTCTTTCTTTTTAAGATTTTATTTATTTGACACAGAGAGAGAGCACAAGCAAGCGGAGCAGGGGGAGAGGGAGAGGGAGAAGCAGGCTCCCCGCCGAGCAGAGAGCCCGACGAGGGGCTCGATCCCAGGACCCTAGGATCATGACCTGAGCCGAAGGCAGACGCTTCACCGGCTGAGCCACCCAGGTGCCCCTGGACTCAGCTCTAACAAGCTTGTGTGTCTGGCTTCCCAGACCGGCAGATGCAGGCCACAGATGAGAAGGACCAGCAGGAAGCTGGCTGGGGTGCCCCTGCCAGAGACTGGAACAGTGAGGGTGCGGGATGCAAACCTACCAGATGGCAGCATGGGACCAGTCAGGGTGGGGAGGGCAGCTCCAGCACCTCCGTACCTCAGTTCAGTGCCTAAGCTCCTGACTGTCAACACAGGTTCAATCCTATGAGAGTATATCCAGTGTTCTGTTTAGCACTCGGGGACGCAGGTGCTGGGGCCAAGGCTGAGGTTCGGTGATAGGACCTTGTAACTTACCCGGTCTCCCAGCTGCCACCTCAGTGCAGGGGGCATGGGAAGCCCCAGTGTGGGTCAGAAGGGCTGGGCTCTGGGCCAGCTCTGCCCACCGTGGGGACCTGGGCATGAACTCAATCTCTCAGAACCCCATCCACTCAGTGACTAGAGAATGCCGGCCCAATCGGGCCAGGCTTGGTGCGGATCAAGTGAAGTAATCTTCAGAGTCAGCTGAAACATTTTATAAATATAACGTAATGTTACTAACGCCACCTCTTTTTCTGGTGGCTGGACAGGACATCCCATGACTCGTACAAGGGTAGGGGACAAAGGAGATACCCTCTGCCTTCGGACTTTTTTGGACACAATGAAGCAATTATCAGGCGAGTTTGAAAACCATGCAAACTTAACTTGTACCGGCTCAATCAAAGACAAAGCCAGAATCCACTCTACAAGACAGCTGGCCTGCCTGGGCTCTTCAAAGCCACCGGCACACACACAAAGCAGGAGGACTGTTCTAGATTAAAAGAAGCTAAAGAAACATAACCACCAAACGCAACACCTGAGCCTTTTCGGATCAGGAAAGGAACCTAAAAAACACATTCAGGGGACAACTGGGGGATATCATATGATAATATACATTATATTATATATTACTGAATAATGGTCATTTTTTAAGGCATGATGACAGCATTGCAGCTACAAGGGGAAAGTTCTTGCTCCTAAAAGACACCTGCCGAGGTATTGAGGGGTGAAGTATCATGCTGCCCGTAACTCACTTTCAAATGATTCAGCAAAACCATTTGAAAGAGAACGAGATAAAGCAAACGTAGCAAAATGTTAACAACTGGTGAACCTAGATGAAGGTTCTTAGCTTTTCAGTTAGGCTTGACATTTTCAAAATACAAAGTAATGAGGAAACAGACCCTGCAGGCGAATTGTGACTTGTTTTTTGCGTTTGTTGGGCCCAGCTTTGGTTTGTTACCCAACCTACCCAACACAGACTCCATGTACCCGTGATGAGGACGGGGGTTATGCTGTGCTCCCCGATCCAATCCGCCGGCACACACAGGAAATACCTGGACGGTGCGCAGGACTACGCAGGCAAGGCCGCTCACGGTCAGCCTTGGCCACAGCTGGCCCCTGCCCTGCCGCTGGAGGGCCTAGGGGAAGTCAACACCTGGGCACGGCTTCCTCTCAGGTCAGCCCCTGGAGGAGCTCATCTCTTCCCCCTCAAGCCCATCTCCTGTGTGTCCAGATTTCAATACTTTATGCCTGGACCCATCGGCCCCCTGGATTCTGAGTTCTTTGAGGACAGAAGCCCAGATCCTGGTACCCCACGTTTGAAGGTCAGAGAAAAGGACACAGACTGTGGGGATCACGGTGCTGAAGATGCTCTAACAGTCGGAACCACGAAGTGCCCGTTGGAGATCATTTGGACCGGAATGTACTAGCTCAGCCCTCATTCCATCCTAGCCAGGTGGTATCGAAGGCTGGAAACCCCAGGCTCTGCTACCCAGTGGTGATGTCCCCTGGCAAGGAGGCCTCAGTTTTCCTTTCTGAACATGGGCCCTGCCAACTGGCTCTCTAGGGACCCCATCCTTGCTTAGTGCTCCCTTAGGTCATTGTGGCCAGAGGCTCAGGGTTGACTGAGCAAAGCAGCCTTCCTATCATCACCAGAGAAAAGTGCCAGTGCGTTCTCGCTGAGGCCATCTTCCTCAAGTGCTCCCAGGGGATGCCTGGACTTGCTGCCCTGGGGGGAGCCAATGAAAACACCCAGAATGGGCCCAGCCCGAGAGGCTCTGGTAATTTTCAAAGCCCTTGCGTGACTGGAAGGTGCACCAGGGTGGAGTACCATCCCCTAAGGAACCAGGTCAGAGCCGGTGTGTCCTGCTGCCCCTCCCCCCGCCCGTCCTCCAGAGGAGCCATCCCTTCCTGGGCAGGCCCCCTCCCCTCTCCACCTCCCCAAAGGTGGGGCTCCAGGGTCACTTCAGCAAGCCCCGGCTGCCTACCTCTCTGGGAGGACAGGGCCTTGAAGGCCGCATGAGCGCCTGGATGCCATGCTCAGGCATCGGGAAGCCAGAGGATGGTTTTAGGCAAGGGACTGTTGTGATCCAGTCCTTCTGGTTACAGTGTGGCCATGGTGAAGGCAGGCCAGGACAGCATCCCACTGGGCTCATTTGTTATCTCCTCCACAGTCCCCACCCCCCACTCTTGGGCCTCCTCGGAAGCCTCGAAACCTCCATCTTTGGGACGCAGGGCCAGGCTTGTCACCGGGGGATGAGTGGTGTCACAAGAACAGAGCATGCTCTCTTTCCACTGTGGCCAGTAGGGCTGACAGCTGAATGTGGGCAGGACATGGTGAGTGACAAATGCTAACAATGAGAATTCATTCCAGGCTCCCAATGGGCAGAGACCATCTGGACGGAGCCAGAGGCCACTGAAGGGACGTCCCTCGGTGGGGGAAGGTGCTCACTTGAGCCACTTCAGAGAGAGGCTCTGGAAATCCAAGGAGCATTCTTGCTCATTCAGAGGGATGTTAAAATCAAACAGCACCTAATGAATGGTGGGAAATGTCAACCAGCAAACACGGGAAGGGTTTTCCCCTCCAGATGAAAGCAATGGGAAAGGAAGAGGGAAACAGAGCTGGAGCGAGGGGGAGGGAGGCACAGAAAGAGGGGCGGAGAGAAAGAAGGAGGAGTGGGAGGGAGGGTCCAGTGTTTCTGAGTTTACTTAAGGAAGGGGGAAACAGGGTAGAGCAGAGAAAGGAGAAGTGGAAGTCACTCCAACCCTTGAGAAAAGCTGCCTTCTCAGGACAGGGTGGGGCATGCATGTCGCAGAACTCACAGCTGGTGTGGAGGCTAAGTCCCTCTTCTTCCAAAAAGAAGCCCAATTTGGCCACCCTGGAAGCCTCAGAAATCCGTAAGGGTGGGAAACGCTGACCGCAGGGTGCCGTCCCCCCGCTTGCGGCGCCAGGCTTAGGAGGGTCTGTGCTTGGTTCCGGCACGCTCTGCTCTAGCCATCTTGAAGTTCTTCCTAATTTTCAGACCAGGAGCCCTCATTTTCATTTTGCAACACCAAATCATGTAGCCGGTCCTGGCTGACCTTTCCAGAGGTCATTTTTGCTAGAAAGGCAGGGGCAGGAAGGCGGTGGGCCAGCTCCAGTTGCTGCTCCCTGTTTGCTAACCAAATACGCATCCTGGCCTTGTTGACTCAGCCAGCAGGCGGGCCTGACTCAGATGAAGTGTGAGGAGCTGCGTGTGCACTGTAGCGCAGCGTCGTTCCCGGAGCTCCGAGGGTCCGCCACACACCGGGCACAAGATGGTTCTGACCCCATCCCTCAGTGTAGGAGGCACGGGTGGTCCTCAGGCCCCAAAGCCAGGCTGCACACCCACCCGGTCCTGGAGACCTGCCTTCCGCAGTTCACTGGCACCGAGGGTCCACATCCAGGAACAGCTGGGCGAAGAGTGGAGACGCCCCGTCTGTGGTTGCTGCGGGCTCCAAGAAGGGACGCTCAGCTCATCACCAGCACACTGTAGCCAAAGAGCTGCGGTGTCTGGGGACAAGACCACGGATTCACATGTGGCCCCCACACCATCCACGGGACCACTGTGCAGTCACCAAGTCTCTAAATGAAGTGGCCAGGCGGATCCAGGCCAACACGGCGACCGCAGGCCCGACCCGAGCTGCACTCCCCTTCTCTGCTGGTCCTTCACTCAAGGGCCAAGGCGCAGGCCAGGGACCCCCAGTCCCCAATGCACTGGCCTCTCCCGCTGCCAGAACTTTCCTTCTGAAGACCAAAGGCATACTCTCCAGACTCCCTCCCTACCAGCAGGGAGATCCTGGGGTCTGGTGCCTTTCGGGAGCCGTGGACATCAGCCTCCCGCTCTGAAAGGGTGGAGGACCCCAACAGCCTCATTTCCAAGGGCTTGCGGTTCAGATGATCAAAACCTCCTGGCCGCAACCTGGGGGCGATGGGAAGAAGCCCAAGTACCCACAGGTGCCAGGTGGGCAAAGGAAACACACCTGCAGGCCAAACCCAATTCAGCTGGAAGCCAGGAGGCCCACCTACAGCCAGAACAAAGCCGGGCTCACCAGGCCTGCAAAGGGTGTCCTGGGCCCTAGGGTGGCAGGAGGGCAGGCGGGCCCCTTAGAAGGGGCCAGGAGAGTGAGGCAGTGCGGCAGGAGGCCGGGCCCCCCTCTCTGCCAGGGAAGGGCCCTCAGGAACTGGATTAATCAGCAGGAAACCGAAGACTGTTTCCCCGCACCAAGGGCACAGAAAACACACACACACACACACACAGGAATTCAGAAACTGAGAGGAGAACTGGCTACTTCCTGGAGACCCACAATGCAATCCACTTTTTTCAAATAACACAGACAAAACAGCACAAGGAAGCCTCCCTTCCCCGACCCCAAGTGCAGAGACTCCCAGCATCGTCTCATTTTTATCTCGCTCGGAAGCCCTTCCAGGAGGGACTGTCACTGCCCGTTTCCTAAACACCGAGACTCAGAGAAGGAAAGCCAGCGGGGCCGAAGTCACAACTGCTAGCCAGACCTGCCTGCAAGGACTCCAAGGGCCAGCTCTTAAACCACCTCGCTCCGCCCCGGACCAACCAGTCTCCGCTCCCCCCGCCCCCCGCCCCCGCAGGCTCCCAGACCAGGCTTTCCACGAATCTTCGGGGACAAGCAGAAGGGCTCACAATGGAGTGGCCAGCTGGTGTGGCAGCTGACTGCCTTCTGCACGAACTGGCCTGTGGGGCTCCCAGGAAAAACGAGAACTAACAGGACAGCTCCTGGCCCCGAGACTGAGGCAGGAGGTGCGTGATGCCCACACGAATCCACACCCGGCTCGAGGTGCGGCTGCAGGTCACGCCCGCCCTCGGATGCCGTCCCGGCAGGTGGCATGCAGTTGCTATAGCTCGTTCTCAATTCCTCTGGGCTGGGTGACGCTGTGCAGAACAGCACCATCGGCCCATGGCCCATCCTTTTGTGTGGCTCTGGCCCAAGAAGGTATGACGGTGCTTATACATTTAAGAAATTAAACGTGGGGGCGCCTGGGTGGCTCAGACAGTTAAGTGTTGCTTTCGGCTCAGGTCATGATCTCAGGGTCCTGGGATGGAGCCCTGTGTTGGGCTCCTTGCTCAGCAGGGAGTCTGCTTCTCCCTCTCCGTCTGCCCCTCCCGCCCATGCTTGCTCTCTCTCAAATAAATAAAATCTTTATTTTTAAAGATTTTATTTATTTGACAGAGGGAGACACAGCGAGAGACGGGACGCAAGCAGGGGGAGTGGGAGAGGGAGAACCGGACTCCCCACTGAGCAGGGAGCCCGATGTGGGGCTCGATCCCAGGACCCTGGGATCATGACCGGAGCCAAAGGCAGACACTTAACGACTGAGCCACCCAGGCGCCCTCAAATAAATAAAATCTTAAAAAAAAAAAAAAAGAAATTAAATGTAGATGTATTATTCTTCCCCTTAGGTGAACACTCCACTGCTAGGTGAGAGAGCCTCAAATTTGCCCTTCCAAAGGTCATCTCACCGGCCTCTCCTCTCTCTTTAAAACAGAAAAACAAAAAACAAAAACAAAAACATCTAAGTTTCTTGAGTGTTCTTGGAATTTACATTCAACTGCACATGGCCTGCTGAGGTCCACCGAGCTGAAGTTTGAAGAGAATGTTCTGTCAATGGGAAATTCACAAGTGTTCAGTCAGTACAAAATTTGCAATCCTTAGCCACATTCACTGCTCCGCTGGGTTCCTCCAGATGGAAAAGGGCTCTGGTTTATAGGAGCCCAAGCATCTGCCGGTTTAATCTCAGAAGGACAAGGCCACTGTAACAGTTGAGGGTTGGCCTATGTTGGCTGCAAACAAGACTGGCAGCTAGGAACCACCTGATGTTACTTTAAGATGCAGTCTCTCGGGCCCTGCCTGGATCCAGTGGATTTGGCTGGATCCAGTGGATTTGGGGCTGGACACAGGGAACTGCATTTTTTTTTTTTTAAAGATTTTATTTATTTGTCAGAGAGAGCACAAGCTGGGGGAGAAGCAAGCAGAGGGAGAAGCAGGCTCCCCGCCGAGCAAGGAGCCTGATGCGGGACTCGGATCAGGACCTGAGCCGAAGGCAGACGCTTAACCGACTGAGCCACCCAGGCGCCCCAAGGGAACTGCATTTTAACAAGCTTCCAGAGCAGGGAATAATGAAGGACTCGGCCACTGAAGATGGCCCTGCTCTGTGAGAACCCGGAGTTACAGGGCGCCACCAGGGTCCTCAGAAACTTTGGCCTGGGGCAAGAAAAACAAGCCCAAACCAAAAAGACCAACTGGGTTTAGTGCACGAGGGCAAGTGCCGCATCAGTCCCTAGCGTAGAGACGCCAGTGGCATAAATCCTGTTTGTTTGCTGAAGGCGGCCTCTCATTCTCGCTCAGCTGAGCCTGGCACATAGTAAACACTCAACTAACGTCAGTGGCTGTTCTTCATCAACGAGGCAATTAAAGCCCAGAAAGCTTACGGTTTGCTCAAAGTTAAGTTCTTGGCAAAACCAAGGCTTGCCCTGGAGCTCATGCCTCATTCCTCAGTAACTCAGTTTCCTGACCTATAAAATGGAGCTAATGTAGTTGCGAATCCTTACATAGTTGTGAATACGAAAGGAGAGGATTGCTTTGTAAACGCACTTGGCCTGCCCTCCGGGGAGCACTCAGTAAATATACAGTAACTGTCCATATAACCATGACTCTCAATTTTGAAAGCCTGAGAATGACATAAAATCTGTTTCTGTCTGACTGGAGCTTGTTTATTCCACATGGATATCAGCACTAAATGCCCTGGTGAGGCTGAATGGCCGAAATGGCCCCTCCGCCTTGGTGGGGGCCCCTTTCTGGTTGGACAGGAGAGCTCACCACCCTGCAAATAGGCCACCCCATGACACACACCTGGCCTGTGCCTGCTCTTGGGGAGACCAGCTGGCAGAAACTCTCTGCAAACACGTTCCGGGCCCTCAGAGGTTTCCCAGTGGGCACCTGTCCAGCACACTTACTATGTCCATAATATGCCAGGCATGGTGCTGGGCACTGGAAAATACAAGAACAGCAATAAACAGGGCAGAGCCTTTCCCTGCCACGAGCATACAAAACTGTAAAGTGGGTACAAATTTCTTTTTCTGATTAAAAATTTCTATTATAAAATTAAGAAAACCACCCACTGCAAAGAGTTTGAAAAGGTTGGAAGAGAAAAAAAAAAAAATTAATACTCCTTGCCCTAACCCAGCCCCTTCTTGTGTATTTCTTCCTGGGCCTCCCCAAGCATGTGGTTTTCACAAGATGTTGATGGTGGCACCGACAACCTGGTGTCCTGCTCATTTCCCCTTACCTGGATGACCAAGCGATTTTCCATGTTGTACGTTCATAATCAATAGTCTATGTTCATAAACACAGCACGTCCACACTAACACACAGACCACCATCTGCCCGCCCACACTCGCACCGAAGGACACTCAGATTTCTTCCCATTTGTCCATAAGGCCCACAGAATGCCTTCACGCATTCATGCAGAGAGAAGAGAAAGGGAAGAGGCAGATGTATAATTCGATGGTGTCAGATGAGCCTGGGTTGAGTAATGCCACTGTGTGAACCTGGACAAGTCACTTAACCTCTTTGAACTTTGGTTTCCCCTCAAACTGGCACAACACCTCCTTCATACGGTTATGAAGAGGATTAAACTGGAGACCATCAGTAAAACCCCCAGCACAGGGGCTGACAATAAATATGCACTTTCTTTTCTCTTAAATACCAGAAGGTCGTCACTGTGACTCCTGAATGCCTTCTCAAAGGCTAGGACAATCTGCAAAGACACCCGTTGGAGGATGGCACAGGAGCTTCCCCAATCCTCCGCACAGATAGCTAAATTCTGGGAAATTTAGGATTCACAACTGACGTAATTCCGAGGAGTGTATGTATTCTGCAACTTACTTCAAAATGGTTCAGGAAAAAAAAAACCCATATATATGGCAGCAAACATCACTGTCATATCTAATCACGAGTGTACGAGTATTTACTGTACTGTTCTTTCATTTCTATATAATTGCAATTTTTCGTTATAAAACCTCGGTGAAAACTCCTGCTTTAAATTTAAAAGGTAGGGTGCCTGGGTGGCTCAGTCGTTAAGCGTCTGCCTTCGGCTCGGGTCATGAACCCATGATCCCATCCCCGATGATCGGGTCCTGGGATCGAGCCCCGCACCGGGCTCCCTGCTCCGTGGGAAGCCTGCTTCTCCCTCTCCCACTCCCCCTGCTTATGCTCCCTCTCTCGCTGTATCTCTGTCAAATAAATAAATAAAATATTAAAAAAAATTTTTAAAGGTAAAAAGCCATGTAATACTTTAAAAACTTGCATTGCATTCATTTATTTGAACAAGTAATTAACAGTATAGTATCTGTGATGCTCTCCAACCTCATAGAGCTTACCATCCAGCATTGTTTTGGGTGGGTATTTCCTTGCTAATTTTATTGTCTGTTCACTTTCTCCTCAAGTTTCAATCTTGATTAAAAAAAGATTTATTTATTTATTTGAGGTGGGGAGGGGCAGAGGGAGAAGGAGAGAGAGTCTTAAGCAGAGTCTGCACTGAGCGTGGAGCCCGACGAGGGGCCTGATCTCATGACTCTGAGATCAGGACCTGAGCCAAAACCAAGAGTCAGATGCTTAACCAACTGCACTACTTGGGCGCCCCTAAACCTCGATCTTTAAAAACAAATGTATATATGGTCTTAGTAGAATCAAAATATTAACCCTTTAGGGCATCTTATAATAAAATCTTTTCCCCCAGGTTCTCAAATGTTCCGTAGACTTCATAGAGCAGTTACAATTTTTTTTAAATGTGGTCAAATCTGTTGGATTTTTGATGACTTTTTTATTTCTAAACTTTGGAAATAGACCTTTAGCCCAAGATTTGGTATAGAGTAAACTAAATATATGGAACGTTTACTTCTTTTTTAGTATATATTTCTGTTTCAGGATTACTGAGGATTTTAAAAGCGAGGCTAGGACAGTGAACATGATGGCAGGCCTCCTTACTTTGTTACTGGTTTGAACAGGAACGCTTCTAGTGTTTCATGGTTAATTACAACATTGGCTATTGGTTTGAAATAGATATTCTTCATCACACTACAAATGCGCCCTTCTATTCCTTTTTTGGTGTACTGATTAGGTAGAAATGGTTGTTCGATTTTAATCAATTTTCCCCTGCATATATTGGAATCAATCCAGTCTTACTTCTTTAACCCATTAGCATGACGTAGTTACTATATTAAGCTTTCCTGATATTGACAATTGCCCCCACTGGGTTATGGCAGATTACTTGTTTAATACGTTATTGAATTCTATTTCCAACATAACATTTCCATCCTCTGTGCCATGGTTAATATCAGGCTTATTTTGCTTTGTAGAATGAATTGGATCATTCCATCAATCTTGTGCTAAGCCATGGACTAGCTTAATGTTATCAGTATTATCAAATTTGAAATAATTACCTAGCAAAAACACTTGGGACCGGTGTTTTCTTTGGGTAAAGGGGGCAGTGTTTTGATAACAATCACAATTTTTTTTTCTCAGTTAACAACATATATATTTTCAGAAGAGCTTTCATTTTGAGATTTTCAAACTTAAGTCGATCGTGCCTACATTTTATTTCTTAAAATGTCTCTACTGCAATGTTCCCTTTCTCGTTCCTATTATTTTTTTCTCTTCTTTCTCAAGTAGATTTGCCAGAGGTTAGTCTACTTTATGGTTTGTTTAAAAACAGAATCAGCTCTTGGATATATTTGCTAATTTTACTGTGTTTCTGTTTTCTAATTCATTTATTTCTGGCTTTACTCTTTTTTTCTCCCCATTTTCCTTAGGGGCTGTTTTTTATTCTTTTTTTCTAAGATCTCAGGCTACTTCTTGGTTTATTTTCTTTTTCTGTCTCCCTTCTTAATAATAAAAGCATTTAAGTCCATGAGAATAGCGGCAGCTGTCTCGCAGAGGTTTGGTTATGTGGCATTCTGGTTTTCAAGGCTTTCTAAATATTTGTCACTATATTCCTTATTCCTTCCTTGAGCAAATAGCAATTTAGGAGAGGGTTTTAAAATTTTTCAAGTGGTTGGGTTTTAGTTTTAGTCCGATTAAATTTACAATTATTTTGGCTACGTTTACTGCATGGTGATCAAAGGACTCCCTGACTGGCACAATTTCTGTTGTGGGTGGAACGTGAGTTCTTACAGTTGGTTACTGGTGGCTGACAGAAATGTCTGCAAAGCATATGCTCGCTTGCAAAGCCCAAGTGCTTTTCAAAAGTTCTTGCTTGCCATAATGTTACGTCAAATGAAAGAGAAAGAGGATACAAAGTTCAATGTGCTTGTAACCATGTTTTAAAATACAGTATGTTTACATATGTGCACCGAAGAAGGCTGTGACCAAATATATAAAGGCACTGAACAGTGTTGGTAATTTCTACTTTGAGGAGATTATGGGCAATTTTTACTTTCCCGTATTTTTCTTCTTCTTCTTCTTCTTCTTTTTTAAAGTAGCGTGGAGCCCAACACAGGGCTTAAACTTACGACCCTGAGATCAAGACCTGAGCTGAGACACTCAACTGACTGAGCCAGCCGGGCACCCTGACACTTTTCTTGTATTTTTAAATTGTCCTGTATTTTAAATTTTCTTTAGAAGTGTAAGATTTACTATTTTAATAATAAGATTTCTCTGAATGCTTATTCGCCTAAGCTTTGGTAAGAGAAATGCTCTGCGGCTGAAAGTGTTTTTGCAAATCGCCCCCTGGCCAGAGTTAAGGAAGTTACCAAGAAGTACCTGAGCAATGATTGGACCTGGACTCTAACCAGCAATGACACCTGAAGATGGTGACCCTTGTGAGGGACCCACAGTCACTCTGGCGCTGGAGGTCCCCTCTGGAGGACGTTCATTCGCAGGAGGCACCCAGGAGAGTCACCCTCATCCTCTGCGTTCCCCACTCGCGAACGAGCATGCCCTTATTACTGTGATGGCCAACTTGTCCCTCAAAGGAAAAAACAACAGAATCCAACTACTACAACCGACCCATGCGGGCTTTTATTTTCTCCCTTCCTACGTGATCTCTAAGGCCCACCCCAAAAAACCACATTTTCAAGCCCAGGCCAACTGCTAGAACTGCACTTGGAGCAACTCTGGCCAAACACCCCTCTGGGCCCTTGCAAATGGAAAAGGTGGCTGGCGGTCCCCTTGGCTGTACCACCAGCTCCTGTGGCTCCCCCTCAATACTCGCAGCTCTGGAGATGGAAAGATCCAGAGAGATCCAGAAGCCTGCTCCATGACTGCCCACCCTGAGAAAGAAGCAGGGAGGGAAGCTGAAGGAGAGGCGGCAGGGGCAAGAAAGGATGAGAGAGGGAGGGAGAAGGGGGTGTGTGACAGGGAGCGCAGAGGTAGTTCAGGAGTTCCTGGGAGACCCATCCTTTCAGAACCATGAGCCAGTGAGCGCACCGCACAGGTGCAACGGCCCAGCCAGCCACCTGGGCTGACTCCCCCTCTCAACGTTCATTACCATTACCAGGAGTCCCTCACACGGCGGTCTTTCTCCTGTTTCCCTGCCCTCCATTCCCACTGACCCACACCCTCTGCACCGGAAGACAGTGGCAGGAAGGAGGGTTTCAGAAAAGCATGTTGGGGAGGAAGGGGAGACAGGAGGTCCCTCAGGTGTCTCGACTGGCTTCCAAAGAGCCCCTGCCCAGTCTGGTGGGTAGTCTAGGGCCACCTGCGTCATAGGGAGGACACACTTAGAAAGCCGAGGAAGAGAATCCTGACGGAGGTGCCCTTCCCCTCGGGGAACGTATTAAGGTGGCCAAGTAAAGACAGCAAGGGCCAAAAGCAGTGCAGCGGTGGGCAGAGAGATGCGGGTGTGTGCCCAGCTCCCAGCGGTGTCTTGTCTCTGGCGGACGCTCACTACCTGGGTATAGCTCAGGTAAGGGGTGTGGGAGGGTCTCGTGATGCCACCAGGGAAAAGAGCCACAGACATCCTTTCTCTATAAACCCTGCACCCCGACCCCCCGGCCGCCCTTGCTGTCCCTCTGGCTTCCTACGTCCAGGCAGAGCTCTGCCCATCACCTTGGATGTTCTGAGCAGTGACCTTCAAGCATGTCTATGTTTAAGCCTGATGCTGCCTGCAGACCCCAGCTTCCTGCCCTCTGCTCTGTGTGGTGTCTACACAGCGGGTCGACACGACTTGGAGCCATCACCCTTTGGAAAGGGTGTTCTCAGCACGTCAGCCAGCAGAAGAACTTACAGAGGGAGAGTGGGAGTGAACTCGTGTTTTTGGTCTAATTTTTATCTAGAAGTTAGCAGGCTCTCCAGTGGCTCATCTGGCCCACCTCTGTATCTCCTGCTTTACTGTTCTGGTGTGTCCTAGGGTTTGGGTGGCAGAGTGGTTCGATGGATGGAGTGTGAACTCTGGACTCAGTCACACCTGGGTTCAAACCCCCCTACCATCCCTTACAGGGACAAGGCCATGGGAAAGTGGCCACCTTTGTGAACCTGCTTCTCTGCCTCTAAAATGAGTCCGGAATACTGTTTCTTGCAGGGTTATTGAATAAAAAGAGTCTAGCCCTGTGATTGGCCCGGAGCAGGTGCTCGCTCAACAAACACTGGTTTTCTTTTTCTTTCTCTTGCCAAGCTTCAGGGAAACCCAGCCTGAAGATCTCATGCACTCATGCAACATTTCAAAAGATCTTCCTACATTCTCAAGTCAATTTGGTAACTATAAATATGTATTAGGAACACACCCTGGTGGAAAAATTTTACTTGGGATTATTTCTTCGTGAGTTTTAAGAAATACAATCAAGCATAGAAAATGTACTTTTGTAAATTATCTGTAAACAACTGGTGCAAAGCTGAAATTTTAGGTGAAATGAGAAGCAATTCAAGCACAAGTGCTATATTTATTCCTCTGAGGGGTTTCTCCACTCTCAGATCAACGTTTCCAAGGGGATTTCCCCACATGAAGTTAACAACAACACAAGTCCCAAGTCCCCTGGTTTATGGCAGTGATCTGTCATGTTGCTTCTTTGCTCAGAGCCCACGGGGGCTCTGCCTAGCCTCTGGATTAAGTCCAAGCCTTTGGACACATTCCCAGATCAGCCCCTCCCTACACCTCCAGCCCCATCTTCTACCATCTCACCTACACATCCTACCTCCCATCCACACCAAACCACCACTGAGTCTTCAAATGTGCCGGTTCTTTCTGCCTTGGCATGTTCCAGTACCCAGTGGAATGTTCCTGCTCCCCTTGCCTGCTGAGACTCCCCTAAAGACCACCTCCACCAGGCAGTCTTCTCTGCATACACCCCTGCCCCCACCATATTCCTAACTTCCTGTGCTCTTGTTTGCATATCCAGTATTCCTTCTGGCTAAGGGCTCACTGGGGACAAAAGCCCTGTCATTTCCCTTTATGTCACAGAGTTTGGCACATGGTAGGTACTTGGCAAATGTTTGCTGCTCTAACAAGTGAATAAAGAGATGAGTAAGGAGATTTGTAGGAGAAACGAGAATTCAGGATGGCTCTTCCATCCTGAATTGACTTGACAGCCCTGTGGTACACAGGTAATAATGATAACCACGTGTTACCCCTCAGAGAGCACAGCTATAAAAGTAGGCTCATAAACCCATTTCACAGGCCATGAAACCAAGGCTTGGTCGGGAAGGCTGTGCCTCGTCAGGACTGGGAGATGGTAAGCCAAGATGCAAAGCTATGGTTCCCGTGAACCTGAGTCCTATGGCTTAAAGGGACATCCTCCCCTGTGTCTCAGAGCCCACTTCTGTGGGGAGCTTGTGGGGCAAAGAGCAGCTCCCTGTTTCCAAACTGAAAACAGTTTCTGTCCTACAGAGTTCCCCAGGGCCAAGAAGGTGCCAGGGCAGAAGCTGGAACACACAGGAGAGCAAACCCATGACCCTGGTGACCTTGTCTCAGGCTACCCCGAGCCAGGACCCCCCCACCCTGGGACCCAGCACTCTCCCCACTGCTAAGGACAGCGTTCCACACCCCCTCTATCAGGGCACTAAAGTTGCCCACTGCTTGTGCCTTTGGCGGGTCTAACACCATTGACAGTGGACCCTCGTCTTCCCCAGGTCTTAACTGGCTAAGAAGCAAAGGGTAAGTTTCATTCTATGTAAGGTGGCAGAAAGGGATCCAGCCAACACGTCACAAATGGGGGGGTAGGATGGCGATGGGCCATTCAGGGACGCAAGGCAGGACCAGACAGGTAAGAGATCTCATCCACCAGACAGATAACGGGGCTACAATGACAAAGGCGCTAGAAGCCATCGCTGGTGCACCGAGGGAAAGGAAGAGCACATTAAATTTTAAACAAAGCCCACCCCAGGGGAAACCTCCAGCCTTCGTCTCCCAGCCCGCGCCTCTCATTTCCAGCACAGGCTCGGAGAAACTGAAACGTCCGTCCCTCATCTCAGGGGGCTGGGTTTTGTGTTTTTGTTTTTTGGAACCCAACGGGCAGTAGCTGGCATGCTGTGTCTCCGGTTAGGAGAGGAGCAGCCTGGTCCTCCAGGAGCCCCTGCGGCCTTCCCATCAGGCCTGGGAAAGGAGGGTGAAGGGGGGCCAGGAACCGGAGCAGAGCGGGTGCGGGGAAGGAGCGGTGACATGCTTGGATGTGTCAGATCTGGGAGGTGGGCACCAGCCTAGGTGTCCCTGGCGGAGTAGAGGAAAGAGGGAAGCTAAGAAGCAGGGAAGGCCCTCAGAGGCCACACTGACCAAAACTACCATAAAGAACACGCTGACATGCAGGAGGAAGAGAGCCGAAAAGGAGGAAGACGGAGTGTGGAGCTGGAACAGGAAGGCCTGATTTAGCCTAAGCAACTGTTACTTCCTCAGTCATTCCATCAAGCTTCCCTGCTGTCCCCCTCTTGCCCCGGCCAAGGCAGTGGTGGTGGGTGGAGGAGTCAGGCTGGCTGGTGGGGCTGAAGGTCGGGGCAGATGCACTCCCCCCTCCCCGGAGCGGGGACAGAAAATCCCCCTGACCTGCAAGCCCAAACCCCAACCCAGGTCGGAGGAACAGCCTTGGTCTCTGGCCTTAGGGTGGGATGTTTGCTCTACGAGCATCCTCTTGGAAAAAAGACTGTCAAAGTTCCCCAAGAGACTCTGGAGCCCTCAAAGCCAGCACCGTCCTGGGCGTTCTAAGGATGGGCACTTTGAGGTTTCCCTGGGGAGCCAAAGGCCTGCCCAGCCGCCTGCAGTCAGAGGAGACTCAGCCCTTGAGTCGCACGGCGAGCCAAGGGGCAAGGATGGGACGTTCTCTCTCACAGCTCAGCTCAGGCCTCTCCCCGGCCACGGACTCTCTACCACAGCAGGTGCTCAACATTTGGAAAAGTGATGTCCAAGAAACACACAGCTAGGGTTTAAAAGAAAAGGACTTTGGATTTACCCAAAAGGAGTAAGAAAATACGATATAACCTTTCTGGAGAGCCGTTTAACCATCTGAATCAAGAGCCTTTAGAATGTGTCCGTGGCACAGGGATTCCCTTCTAGAAACGGATCCCAAGGAATGATCAAGGCTGTGGGCAAAAATACCCAAGGATGTTCACCACAGCGTTCCTCAGAAGACAGAGAAAGAGGAAATACTGGAAATGTAGGAAGGGCTGCTTAACTATATTATGGTCCTTCTGTTTGAAAGAGTATTATGCAGCCCTTTAAAGGAGCTGGGGGCGATGAGCTTGGGAGGTGTATGGCAGTGTTGGATCACTATACTTCACACCTGAAACTAATGCAACACTGTATGTTAACTCTACTGGAATCAAAACTTAAAAAAAAAAAAAATAGGGGCACCTGGGTGGCTCAGTTGGTTAAGCGTCTGCCCTCAGTGTGGCCATGGTCTGGGGGTCCTGGGATTGAGCCCCACAGAGGGTTCCCTGCTTGGTGGGGAGTCTGCTTCTCCCTCTCCCTCTGCCCCTTCCCCCTGCTTATGTGTGCTCTCTCTCTCTCTCTCTAATAAACAAATAAAATCTTAAAAAAAACAACTAAATAATATAGTGACTTGGAGGAAGAGATCTAACTCCATGGAAATTTTAATCACAAACTGTTAAGGAAAAAAAAAAGTAACATGAAGGTACACACGGTATGATCTCATTTTAATTAAAAAAATATAGGCTGGAAGGGCATATAATATACTGAAATATTAATAATTACAGAAGGGTTTTGTTTTCTTTTTGCTTGTTTATATTTCCTAAATTTTCTGCAAAGAGCATAAATCTCTTTGTAACAAGAAAAAAAATCAATAAAATCTATTTTCTAAAAAACAAAAGGAAGAGATCCAAGAGCCAAGAGACTGTTCATTCCTTGGACATTCAAACCTGAACTGGATTTGGAAAACAAACAAACAAAAAACAAAACAAAACTGAACAGAGACATCTTAAAATCACCTAAGAATATTTTCAAGAACTAAGGGGTGGTTTCCAGCAAAGATGAATTAAAATCTCTGGGAGGCCGGAGTGAGTGCAGACAGGGTGAGAATCATAAGCAGAAAGCCAACCCCCCCAGAATACTCAGAACCCAACTTCTCTGTCCAGGTCCTTCAGATAATTGCCACTGGGAGAGGGAAAGGAGAGCAAGCAGCGGAGCCAAGGTACAAAAAGGCAAAACAAACATTTCTTTTGTCCTTCGTGGAGGACGGGACAATAGCTGTCTCTTTAGACAGTAAATTCAAAAAGGAGAGAGAGGGAGAAAAAAAAAGGCCAGTTCCTAAGCTGAGACTGACTAATCTACCTGGTGATAGGGAATCAATCTTTACAACCAAGGTATAAAAGCTCTAAAATGGGGGTTTGAGGGCGCCTGGGTGGCTCAGTCGGTGAAGGGTCGAACTCTTGATTTCAGGTCGAGTCATGATCTCAGAGTCATGAGATTGAGCAAAGGTGGGGGGGCGGTGGTTCTGCTCTGGGAGTGGAGTCTGCTTGGGATTCTCTCTCTCCCTCTCACTCTGCCCTTCCCCTCTGCTCACACACGTGCATTCTCTCAAAAAAATAAAATAAAATAAAATAAAATAAAATTGGGGTTTGGAAGACAAATTCTGACAAGCTCTGTAACTGAAACAAAAGAATTTAGCTGATGTTACATAGAAGTTTTTCTGGAGAATGAGCTAGAACATAGGCAGATAATGGACTGGAACACTCGGGAGGGCATTAAGAGTACTCAGCACACCATTTACAGAAGTTGGCCTTTGCCTAACAGAGATGACCTAGAGCCCAAGGAAGGAACAATTCCACGGAGGATGGTCTTAATTATTCAAGGGTCAGGAAAACCCAAGGAGGAATAATGGCAGACATCTAAATTTCTCCAGTCCTCTTTATGATCAAAAGTTTTAAAGTCCACCTCTAATATCAAAATGTATTCACTTGAGGAACGTACACTGGGTGCCTCCTACCGGTTCATGCATTCAGCAAACTTTACACGGGGACAGCTCTGTGACGTTTAAGGCACTTTCACATCCACCAGCCAAACAAACAAAAATGGACAGCGTGGGTCATTAGGATGCATCCCTTGTAAAGATGCCAAGTAGCCCTGCGACAGGGAGTTGGACATGCCGGCTCAGGCCCACGGATCCTGAACACTTCTTACCCCCATTAGCATTCCTCGGCCCCAAAGGACTCTGCCTCTTTCTTAAGAAATGATGACTCCAACTCGGAAAATAAATACGACGCCACACACGAGGACAGGTGGTGCTGGATGATCTTGTATCTCCTAAAGACATCAAATTCTTCCCCCGGGTGAAGCTGTACCTATAAATTACAGTCTCGTATTATATATGGCCAACACCTTTAGCTTTGTTCTCCTACAGCATTTCTCCTTGACAAAAAAGAAGCCGTCAATACTCTACTTTGAAAACAGCATAGGAGGGGCGCCTGGGTGGCTCAGTTGTTAAGCGGCTGCCTTCGGCTCGGGTCGTGATCCCAGGGTCCTGGGATCGAGCCCCACATCGGGCTCCCTGCTTGGCGGGAAGCCTGCTTCTCCCTCTCCCACTCCCCCTGCTTGTGTTCCCTCTCTCGCTGTGTCTCTCTCTCTGTCAAATAAATAAATAAAATCTTAAAAAAAAAAAAAAAGAAAGAAAGAAAACAGCATAGGAGGTGCTTTTGTGAGACAGAAAAAAGAAAAAAAGAAAAGAAAAGAAAAAGAAGCAAGCAAGCAAGCACTTTTCCTTCCCTTTAATTAAAGGGATGCCATCCAATTGCACCTTTGGATAGAAAAATAGAAACAGAAAATTATTCTTCCAGAATCTTCTACGTACCAAGTGCCTTTAGCCCTAGAAACTTCTCCACCATATAACAAAGTCAAAGCCCCCGCTTCAGGCACCAGGAAGTGTTCCCTGCACCTGGCAGCAGCTGGTACCTACCTGAGGCCAGTTCACAGACAGTAATAAAAGCTCCCTTGAAATAATGTTAAGGTTCAGACACTCTGATAAAAGCTGGGAACTTCAAAGGTAGGACTGCAAAGCCCATCCCTAATCCTCCTCATTGTGTCTGATGTGGCTGGCTGGGCTCTGGGCTGGCTCTACCACCTACTACCTGAGCTTTGCCCCATAGGCATTTGTGAGCCAGCAAGCCAGCTGAGGGAGGTGGGACAGAACTTAGACTCACTCCCTTGGGAGGGGTGGGCCTTTGGCCATGGTGTACAACCACTGGTCTTTGACCAATGGGATGTCAGTTAAAAATAAGGGAAGAAAAACAAGGAAAAAAAAAAACTTATCGGGGCGCCTGGGTGGCTCAGTGGTTAGGCGTCTGCCTTCGGCTCTGGTCATGATCCCTGGGATTGAGCCCCGCATCGGTCTCCCTGCTCCGCGGGAAGCCTGCTTCTCCCTCTGCCCACTCCCCCTGCTCGCGTTCCCTCTCTCGCTACCTCTCTCTGTCAAATAAATAAAATCTAAACAAAACAAAACAAAAACTTATCTACGGACAGGAGCCCAGTGGTTCTGGAGTGGTAACTGGATTCAATGCAAGTTTCCAAGGCTCTCTCCATGAACTTGAGCAAGTCATTTCAGCTTCAGTTTCTCGGTCTATAAAAATGGTAACCTCACTGGGGGTTGCTGAGGGGAGTAACTAAGATGCCCTGTGTGAAAATGCAGAGCAAAGGTGAGATTCTTCTTCCCTCCCTAACTTCCTTCTTTAAAAAATACTTTTTTTGTTGTTGTTGTTGGGCAGGATATTCACATAAGGCATAAGATTCAAAATGTAGAAAAAGTAAACTTGCAGAGCTATTGCATAGCCAGGCATTCTGTCCCGTCCTCTGTCACTTAAGAAAACATCTCAGTGACCAGGACCACATCGACCGACCACATCGACACACGGGGAGCTTTCACCTTTTTTTACAGCTGCCCAGAATGACATTGTATGATCATAGGACAATTTATTTACCAGTTCCCTCCTGGTGGACATTAAGGTTTTCTCTTCTTTCTTTCTTTTTTTGCTTTTTGCTTTTACAAGCAATGATGCAATGAACCATCTTGAAAAATGCTCATTTTGCATGTTATGCCACACACCTGTGAGAAAAATTCCCAGAACTGGAATTGCTTGTGCACTTTGGATTTTAATAAACACCGTCAAAATCCTCACTATATAATGTGCACTCTATCGACAATTATGAGAGTATCTGTTCCTACTGTGACTTCTCCAGAGTTAACTTGCATCTCTCTAATTAGTAGTGGGCTGAACATGTTCTTACAAGGTTAAGAACCATTTGTATTTCCTTTTCTGTGAACTGTCCATGTTCTTAGCCTATTTTAAATCTTAAGACCAAAACAAAAATCATGAAACACATAGGAAGCAAGCCCTCAAGAGTGGGAATGAGCGGAAGCATCGGATGACAGAACTTTTCCGGCAAACACTTCAGGGACTGGAATTATTAGGCTCTGTTAGTGAAGCCTGAGACTCTGGATCTCGGGGTCATGAACTCGAGCCCTACGTTGGGCCTAGAGCTACTTGAAAAAAAGATGACATGAAACATAAAAATAGTTGAGCTGACTGTCTTTTTCTTAATGATTTGCAGGAGCTCTTTAGATATTAAGGAAACCAGCTCTATCTATGACCTATGTTGCAAAAATGTTCTCCAGTTTTGAGAACTAGGAGACTCTTTTGATTCCACATATGATGATTTTAGCCACACAGAAATTTTTTACTTGTGTATAATTACATCAATCTTTTCTTTTATGGCTTCTGGGTTTTAAGCCCTAGTATTTCCTGGGTTCATTTTTTTTTTATATTTACCATCTTTAAGCCATCTGAAATTTATTGTGTTATAATTGGTTCATTTTTTTAGAAAGTCATCAAGTTGTCATCTCGTCACAAATTTTTTAAAAATGCTATCTTTCTTTCATATCAAATTACCATTAATTTACCTCTGAGTCCCTTCTCTTTTTCTCTTCCAAATCCTGCTCAGCTGCCTCAAATCATTCTCTTTCTCTCCATGGCCCTCATATCCCTTCATTCCATCTGTGAGCCAAGAGTTGATCCATGTTACCGTGACTGACAATCATGCAAACTGTGCTGAATCTCCGCATCTTAGAACAAGTGTAGATCACAGAAGCATCCCTTCATTTTACAGCTAAGGACACTGAGGTCCAAAAAGGTGAACTGGACTTGTCTAAGATTATAGGGAAGGCTTGAGCTTGGACTTTTTTTTTTTTTTTAAATTACTATCCAAGAAGAAGAGAAGAATTGATTTTGCCATAAATTCTGCTCAATCAATAGGTATCTATTAAGCAACTACTCTGCCCAACAGTGAATCAGGCACTGGGGCTCTAGAAATAAATGACACAGCTCCGAGCTTTCAAGAAGCTCAGAATCCAATGTGGGGTCTAGACGTACACACCTACAGACTAAGAGGTAAGGCAACAGTGGCCAATAGATGTGGAAGAACAGGTCAATTCTGCAAGGGATGGCATGGGGAAGGCTCAGAAGATACGTAGCCTTTAATTGGGCCTGGCATGACCAGGACTTTTCCAAATATGGGGAGAAAGTATTTGCCAATAGGGGAACAATGAGACTAAGTGGGGTATCTGGTCCTACATAGTCAGGAAGGAAGTAATCTGGCTTCATGTTAGCTGTGGGTGGACTTTCAAAAAAAAGGCTCCTCTGAGGATCTGTGGTCATTGCCAGGCCCTCAAAACGGCACACTAAGAATTACAAATAAATGGACCCATCTGACGGGCCTTTAGGTGTCTGGCAGAAAGCAACATGTCCTCTGTGAAAGAATGTACTCTCATCCCATACTTCAAAGAATTCTCACAGATAATTCTAACAATCATAAATTCACAATCAAAAATCATGAAACACATGCAGGGGCACCTTGTGGCTCACTTGGTTAAGCATGTGACTCTTGATTTTGGCTCGGGTCATGATCTCAGGGTCTCGAGATGGAGCCTCGCCTTGGGCTCCGTGCTCAGCGGGGAGTCTGCTTGAGGATTCTCTCTCCCTCTCCCTCTGCTCCTCCCTCCCTCACGAGTGCTCACTCTCTCTCTCTCTCAAATAAATAAATCTTAAACACAAAACCAAAAATCATCAGACACACAGGGAGCAAGCCCTCAAGAGTGGGAATGAGCGGAAGCATCGTATGACAGAACTGTGCCTGCAAACACTTCAGGGACTGGAATTATTGGGTACAGAATCCAAAAATAAGTATGTTTAATGTGATTAATAAAAAATGGGGAATTAAAAACACAAGGAAGGAGTCAAGAGATTATTTAAAAAAAACACAAACCACCATGCATCCTCGGAAAAGGATAAAATAGAAACAGAAATAAAAAATATAATCATCCAGGTTAAAAACTCCAAGGATGAGCACCAAAAATAATAAGTGCAGTGAAAACATATCCAATATATTAAAATTTGTGAGTTAATATTGATACTAAACATACTTCTGTGGAAGGACTAAACAGAAGATTAGAGATAACTAAAGAATTAGTGAGCTGGAAGACAAGTGAGATATCCAGAAAATATTACAGAAAACCAAAAGACTGAAAATGAAATGGAAGTTAAGAAACATAAAGGAGAGAGTAAGACCTACCATACATCTAACTGGAGTTCCCAAGAGAGAGACCAGAGAGAGATAATGATGGAGAGACAATATTCCAAGAGATAACCACTGAAAATCCTCTAGAACTGATAAAAGTCACCTATCTTTGGTTTCAGGAAGCCCAATGAATCCTTAGCCGAATAAATTCACTCCACTCCTAAGTAAATAATCATGAACTGCAAAACATACAAATGAGCGTGCATGTGTGCGCACGCGCACACTCACACACACGCATGCACACACATGCACCCCCCCCAACAACAACCAAGCAGAAGATATTACTTAAGAAGAACAATAATTGTGCTACCAGTTTCTCAACATCAACACCTGACCAGAAGACAATGGAATACTATATTTTATTTTTAAAAAGATTTTATTTGTTTATTTTGGAGAGAGAGAGAGAGAGAGCGAGAGCTCGTGGACAAGCAGGGGGAGAGTGGAGGGACAAGCAAGCTCTGCGCTGAGCCTGGACCCAAATCTCAGGACCCTGAGATCACGACCGGAGCCAAAATCAAGAGTTGGATGCTCAACCGACGGAGCCACCCAGGCGCCTCTGGAATATGATCCTTAAATACTCAAGAGAAAATAACTATCAAGCTAATGTTTTATACCCACTAAAACAATACCTTGACAACAAGGATGACATACAATTTTAGCCAAACAGAAACTGAAAAGTTTATGCCTAAAAGATCTTCACCACATGCTGTTCTGATCATAGAAAGTAGGTCTTCGATGCAAGGAGAAATCAGGAAACAAAATGGAAGATAGGTGGAAAATCAAAGCAAAGGTTAACCGCACAGGACATTAAAAATAAATGCTTGGGGCACCCGAGCGGCTCAGTCAGTTAAGCATCTGACTCTTTTGTTTTTTTAGATTTTATTTATTTATTTGAGAGAGAGAGAGAGAGAGAGAGAGAGAGTGAGAAACAGCAGGAGAGGGCAGAGGGTCAGAGGGAGAAGCAGGCTTTCCGCTGAGCCGGGAGCCCGATGTGGGACTCGATCCCAGGACTCCAGGATCACAGCCTGAGCCAAAAGCAGTCGCTTAAGTGACTGAGCCACCCACGCGCCCAAGCGTCTGACTCTTGATTTCAAGTCAGGTCATGATCTCAGGGTCCTGAGATCGAGCCCCACGTCGGGTTCTGTGCTGGATGTGGAGTTGGCTCCCTCTCCTTCTGCCCCTCCCCTCTCCCTCTCTTTAAATAAATAAATAAATAAATGCCTAATTTGTGGAACTGAAGAGCAAAATAAGATGCATCTAAACCACTGTGTGACAACTCAATGTGTCACAACGGTGACTTTATATAAAGCATTCCAAGGTCCTTGCATTATTTAAGAAAAGATACAGACACCAACTAACTTCTGCAGTCTGCATGCGTCAAAAGAATAGAAACAGAGTGTGTAAGCTGCAAAGCAGTAGAGAAAAAAACAGAATGAAGGAAAGAAAAGAAAAAAAACACCTCTTAATCAATTTAAAAAAATGAACAGGGGCGCCTGGATGGCTCAGTCAGTCAGTGGAGTGTGCGACACTTGATCTTGGGGTGGTGGGTTTGAGCCCCATGATGGATGTAGAGATTACTGAAAAATAAAGTCTTTAAAAAATTAAAGAGTGGACAGAGAATCAAAAAAAGAAGAAACAGAAAGCACAAAATAAGATGGTAGAAAGAAATCCATATATATCTGAAACTATAACCAACGTCAACCCAGCTCTGGACTGTTTACAGGATACACGGAGACGGGGACATAAGACAAGAGTCCGAAACCAGAGCCATGGAAGGGAAACGGGCAGCAGAGAACCCTGGCTAGGGCACCAAAGTGTAGCTAGGAGAGGAGGGAATGGCAGAAAACAGTAGGATCAGAGACGTAGGAAGAGTGCCCAGAGTGACAAGCCAACACCCTCCACGACAGTATCTGCTACGGAGAAGTCAGGCGAGTAGAGGCCCCAAAACGGACTGCCAGGTGTGATTAGGGGGTGGGCCAGGGGCCTCTGCAAACACAGGTAGGAATGGGGAGTGAAATACTCTGCTGTTTCAGAGCTGGAGAGAAGAAGCAGGGACAGAAAGGGTGAACTCTTCTCTGTAAAGTCCTAGCGGGGAGAGAGTGATAACGGGAGTTGGGGAGAGGCAGGGCCAAAGGAGGATGTGGGATGCTCAGGCCTAGGGAGGCAGCTGGGGGCAGGATACAGGGATCTAGGGCTGGGACCGATGGCAGCCATGCTCCCCCAGTGGTAGGCATAGGCTTCCCAGCTTGGGGCAGGGGTGTTTCTAGGAGGGGCTGTGCAGTGGTGGGGGATGGGAAGAATTCTGAATTTCAAAGGCCACCTGCTTTCAGGTAATGGCAAGTCCACAGTGAACTCGTGGTCTGTGGCTAGTGACGGGAGGTGAGGCATGTAAGCTCCGGGGGCCCCAGGATCAAACATCACAGGGTGGGGTTAGCCTACCAGCAGCACCAGCCTCCAAAGGGTACCTGATGCTCTTCAAGAGGCCGGCGTGGATGTGGTCCTTGTGAGGACGTTGTGACATGGTGCACAAAACCACCACTGAGGTTTGGCTCTTGTTTTTTACCGAACGCACACAGGATAGCCCATTCCATGGCTGCCCTACTGGGAACAGGATGGCGTCATGGATGGCGTTCAGACACCACCCAGAAGACAAACCACACACAACCAAGAGTCATCACAGAAGTTAGTGTCCCGCGTAAATCTGGAGCGTGGACATTCCTGATTTTGGTGGTGATCATTCTTACCGGATTTTGATCCCCTACTTATTACACACTGGGGACACAGAAGGAAGAAAGGGAAAGCAGTATGGCCACAAACATGATCCCCTATTCTCAGCTTCCCACTGCATTGAAAATCCTCACGATTCCAACACCTCTCAGTACTCCCCAAATATACACACAATAGAGCATATAGGTGTAATATCAGAAACGCCTTTACCGTGACGGTTGCAGAAGACAGAATTAAAACCCCCCTAGAGGTCAACCCACTTCTAATAGTCTTTTTACTCCATTTATAAATATATAGATTATAAAGATAATATATACTGATAAAAATTCACATATTACAGAAATGAATTAAAGAGAAAACAAAAGGCCTCTGTCCTTGGGGGTAACGCACTTGGGGATGGGGGAAGGGTCAGGTCTGCGAGCTACACACATTAATTAGTACATAATAAGAACCAGTCATTTTACCTTTTGAAGCTGCTGATTCGACATAGGTTTTTGGCCCTGCTTTGGCTTGTCACAACCTTTAATCCCCCTTTAGGAATCTACCCCAATCTCTTGCCCCCGCCTCACCCTTTATTCGACAGTTCACGTCTTCAAGGATCTCCTGCCCAATGCTAGAATTTTTAATTTAGCCTGCAGTACTGCGGCCGTCTTTTTTAATTTTTTCTTTTCTTTTCTTCTTTTTTTTTTTTTTTTTTTTGAGCAAACAAAAACCAGTTGGGCCCAACAGTGACACAGGCTCTCATGGGCTAGCCCGGCAACCTGGTGCAATGGGTAACCTGTTTCCTCGGGAAAAACCTTTCTGTTTTATGCATGAGCAACTAACTGGGAGACACAGTAGGGGCCTCCGTAATCTCCATTTCTGTCCTACCAAAGGAGTTCTCCCCTAGTCCCACCGGCCCTGTTAACGAAGTGAGGCTTTGCGAGCAGGGACGCCCTGGGGCCCACCCATCCGGCGCCAGGCCTGGTTTTGACACTTGACCTCCGGAAAGTTATTCAACCTAAATGACCAGATAATATGGAAAGTGCTTACAATGGTGCCTGGTCCCTAGTAAGTGCTGTGTCATTAAGAGAGTTGGGTGAGATTAGTTCAAAAAGGCATCTGCCCTATAGTTCGGGGAAGCCACAGACCCCTTTGAGGCTGGCAAGAGCTATGGGTCCTCTCCCCAGCAAAGTGCACACACATCCCCATAACACTCTGCACAGCTGCATGTGAACTCAAGTACCCCCTCGCCTCCCCACGCCCCACACTGCAAGGCTCAAGGACCACTCTCAGCCCTCTGGTCCTCTCCACACTGATGTGAGGATCTCAGGCGCGAAACTCTGTGGCAACGCTTCAAGTCTCATGTTCACAAGCAATGGACTATTGAGCAACAGCCCCGTTTCAGGTTCCGCTTTTGGCAGAAATGTTACACCTTTCTTCCCCAAAGCCCTTCTGACCCTTGCCCGTTTTGCTCTCGATTCAGGCCAAATCCTCCCTGGGTCACCTTAAGACAATCTCTCAGTGTGCAATAAAGCTCTACCTGCTCTTTGCGAATTATTCTGATCCTTCCCCAAAGCTCCCCAAAGGTCGGGCCGCTGTGCAGCATCTACTGAAGCCAGGCCACTGCACAGACCCCGTGCTTGCTGGGCACCCCCACCCAAGGCCCCGCAGAGGCGGATGCTGCAGACGCCCGGGCCCTCACTCTTAATAAGCTTGGAAACAGCGCAAACCAGCAAAAGCCAAAGATGACAGAAGCCAGAAGGAACTCACGAAATGATCTAATTCCCTAATTAACCAGAGAAGTGACTTTCCCAGTGGCCACCCCACTCATTCACAGCCAAGCTGAGAACCTCCCGGTTCAGTACTTGGATTCCTTTGGCATTTCTCAGACTTTACCGTGCAGGTGAGTTGTGTGAAAATGCAGTTTCTGCATTTCTAGCAGGCTCCCGGGCCGTGATGCTGATGCTGCAGGTGCTCGGACCACTTAAGAGTAGCAAGGGTTTACGTCAAGGTTAATGGACTATCCCACCCTGGCTAAAGCCTCTTCACCCACCCTTCCTGCGGCTGTTTAAATGCCCTTTCTTCAGGAAAGCCTCTCTTCCCCTCCATGCTCCCTGATTATCAGCTCCCATGGCCTCTGTACTTTTCCCTTTGAAGTGTTTATAACAACTGTAATTAAAGAGTATTTGTGTAATTATTAGTTCAGTGTCTGTCTCCCAGGGAGACTACAAGCTCCATGAGGTCGGGCCCAGCACAGAGACCGGCAAATCACACTGTCAATAAAAGGGGAGCTGTTGTGCTCTGTAATAGCCTGGACCAGCGTCCTCGAGTAGAAAGGGAAGGTTTACACCCGTGGAAAACACCTTCTGGAAGCCTCAAGGCCAACAGTGATACCTGTAGCTTTAGAATGCCCAGCAGTTTCAAATACATACCAATTAAAATTTAAGTTGAAAGGCATACTTCAAAAGAAAAACGTCTCCTAAATGTTTATCAAGTGCAAAATAGTCCCAGATCTGTACTAGCTACTCTACTTGGGGAATGGTTAGGCCTCCCAAAGAAGCACTCCCTTCGAATCTTCCTTGGGTAAACGGTCTTTGAGCGCTGCGCGGGCTCCGGCATCAGGAGCAGGGAGCACGCCCCCTGACCAGCCTCACTCCACTGCAGACCAACAGTTTCTTTTTGAGTTTTTCTGCTGCCATCCTTTTGAGGAACTCCAAAGCTCTGAGTGCTCAGCTCTAGGGAGGCAAAGTCTGAAGCCAGACAGCCCAGGTTCAGGGATCAGCTCTGTGTCCTTCAGCAAGTGACTCAACTCCTCTATGCTCTAGTTTCCCCATCTGCCAAATGGGAATACTAAGGGACATGATACACACACACATAGCACAAGCCTGGCCCCAGATACACGATTATTACTATTCTCCCTCTATCCAGCGCAATTTGAGATCTCTCTATTGTTTTGCACAATCTCTACCCCGTGGCTCCACCTATTTCGGATCGACTCTTCCCAGCTGCTCCTGCCTTACCTGTCTAGAGCTTGTTTGAAGCCATGACTCACTGCAAAACTCTGCAGGTCCCATCAATCACCTTCCCATCCCCGCCTCTGTGTGTCACTCACGGGTTCCTTCTGGGAGGGAGGTCTTTTTCCCAATGCCCAGGACACTTATTCACCAAGTATCATTGAGGGCCCACCACGTGGGCACAGGGGCTCAGCAATGAACAAAGACTTTCTACCCTCACGAGCTAACATTCTAGTAGGAGATCTGACCCATGAACAAACATCAGTTCAGGTCTCTGGCTCTTCCCTACACCCCCATTCTTCTCGGCAGACCAATCCTAAATAAATTGCACACAAGTACAAAGCATGAAGAAAGCATGCCAGATCCAAAAGTGCTGAGTGTGACTTGGGAATATCCTGATGATTAAAATGCTGCCCTACGGAAGGGGGGGCCTTTGGTCCTGGTTCCCCCTAGCAGTCACGCCGGCCTGTCAAATCCTCCAGAACGGTACGTGTGTAACACACCTGGGCAATAAGGTGCTCCGTTTACCTGTCCCCTGCAGGTAGCATACACCGATGGCTTTATTCTCAGAGCCACACTCTTTGGACAGAGCCTGATTCGGGACCCCCCGCAGGAAGAGAGGCCCTGGCCTTGTGCTGAAGAACACTGGAAATGGACTCTGAAAGCTCAACATTCAAATGCTGGCTCTGTCAACAGCGTGTGGCCCTAGGCGTGGAGCTTTTCTCCTGCCTCGGTTTCTCTTAGACAATCTCTAAGGTGTCTTCCAGCTCTGAAGTCTAAGGGTTGAGATCAACCATCATTAACATGAGACTCAACAGATTCAGAGATTCCTTAACTCAGCAACATGAGCCCCAGGTCTGGGACCTGGTGGTGAGCAAGCCAGATGAGGCGCCTGTGGGGAGCATCCCCCGAGATACACCTGACTTCTCCTTTGTTTATTTACTCCCTTCTAACTTCAAACTTGAACTTTTTAAGCAGACTCCGACAGAAATATCTCTGGGCTACAAGGCAAACCTAAAATAGAAGTCGTGCAAAATCTCTGGGGGTCCCATTAGTTTCCCTTCCTTCAGCTCAAGAACCCTTCCAGACCTTGTCTGTGGCCTTGTCTCTAGACAGCGAGACTAAAATAAGTCTCCTTGGTAAGGGGGCGCCTGGGTGGCTCAGTCGTTAAGCGTCTGCCTTCGGCTCAGGTCATGGTCCCGGGGTCCTGGGATCGAGCCCCGCATCGGGCTCCCTGCTCCGCGGGAAGCCTGCTTCTTCCTCTCCCGCTCCCCCTGCTTGTGTTCCCTCTCTCGCTGTGTCTCTCTCTCTGTCAAATAAGTAAATAAAATCCTAAAAAAAAAAAAATTCTCCTTGGTAGGAAATGCTTGGTTGGAATGGAAGTGACCCAAGAACAGAACAAATGGCCTGTTGGCCACACACCACAGGACAAGGACTCACCTAAGAATCTGCCTGGAGAAGAGTGAGCACCTGCCCTCACTTCAACTCACTGCATCTCCCTCCATAGACAGGTGGGCAACCAGGCGAGACTGCAGGAAAGAAGATGTGACCCAAATGTCCAGCTCCCCCTACTCAAAAGAAAGCAGCTCTACTCCCACTGCCCTCGTGTGAGAAAGCCAGATCCTGCAGGTTTCAGGAGCACAGATGCAGCTGGAGCTATAGGTGACCAATTAGGGGTCAGGCAGGTGCTTGGTCAGGGTGACACGTGGCCTATGGGCCAGTGGACAAAACCACCAAGAAAACTCTAGAAAACAATATTCACTTTAAAGCAAACAAGAAAGGTACAATCATACTAGGTCTCAAAATATCAAAACTGGACAGGCCCATGGCTTGATCACAAACACTAAAAATACAGTTTCTAACGTCTAATGACAATTAGGGGTGGTTTTCTTCCCTTCTCCCATAAGACCCGCTCCTTTGAAGGCCCCTAGATAAGAGCACAACAGGCATGCAGGCCCAGGAGCCCTCCACTTGGGAGAAACGAACTTTGACTGTTTTTGCTTACACGTGTACAAAGGCAGAACTCAAAGAGTAGCTTCAAAGTTGGCTGGGTGACCCCCAAGGGTGCAAAGTCCTGCTCTGCACACCTGTGGGGGAATTTTTGTGAATTTCCCAGGCGCCCACGGGAACCGATTACGTCCCCTCCAGGTCGACAACTGCTAGGAGTTTCCACTTTGCTCAGAAATAAAAGGCGCTCAGGGTGTTCTTAGCAGTTAGGGCGCTCAGCCTGCAGCTCAAAGGTGGGCCACCAGGATGGTCACTCACTGGACCGCTCAGACTGGCAAGGACGAGCACCTCGCAGTGTCCCTGTGAAAACGCACCCAGGCTACGGCTCTGCCTTTGCCCCAACCAACGCAGAGCTTAGAGATAACACCAAGGACCGTTTCGGGTTAGTTAAAACCCACGCCAGCACCTCCCTGGCCTCTTAAATCTTCCCAAACTACAGCTCAGACTGGAGGGAAGCAGTTGCAGCCACCATAAAAGTCATCTTAAAAGGCAAGTTGGAAAAAACCCCCGATACGCACTAGTTAGCAAGTCCGCAGTTAGGGGGACGGTGGCACCAGGGCCGGATCTGCGGGATCCGCGCGCTTGTAGGGGCTGCCCCGTCGGTCCCCGGGTCCCCGCGCTCACCCGGCAGCCTCCTGGCCCCCTAGTCTGACGCCGGCGATCACACCCCACAGCTCTGTCCAATTAGGAAAATGACCGCGAGGAGACAGAGAGGGGCGACGAGGAAGGGGAAGTGAGACTAAGGAGCCTGGGGACAGGCCGTGGGGACCCCGCCAGCCGGCGAGCGCCTTCAACAGGTCCCCCGGCCGGGGCGCCCCGACGCCGGCCGGGCCGGGGTCCAGCAGCGCACGACGTGCGGCCGCCGGCTGCCCTCCGGGGCGCCCCGATTCCCCCCCACTCCTCCGCGGCGGCGCGCTCGGCCCTCCCCCACCCCCCCCACCCGGGACGGCGGGGACGCGCAGCAACCACCCCCCCCCCCGCCCCGGAGAATAAAGTTTGTGGGCAGCCGCAGGGGCGGGGCGGCGCGGCGAGGGGGTGAAACTTTGAGTCCCGGGCCGGGTGTGGGGGGAGCGCGCGGGGCGCCGAGACACCCACGTGCGGGCCCGGGAGCCGCCGCCGCCGCCGCCGCCGCCGCCGCCGCCGCCGCCTCCCCAGCCTCCCCAGCCTCCCGCTCCGCCGCGGCCGCCGCCGCCGCCGCCACGGCGCTTTCCTTTCATTTCTGCTTCTCTCTCCCTCTCTCTCCTCTCTCTCTCCTCTCATTCGCGCGCTCTCCTCGCTCTCGCCCTCTTTCGCTCGCTCCCTCCCTCCTTCCCCTCCCCCTCCCCCCCCGAGACGCCATCTCTCCCTCTTTCCCCGGCTCTCCCTCTCTCCCTCCAGCTCCCCGGCATGAGGGAATGTGGAAGTGAAAGGAAAAGACGACATGTTTGCAGCGCGGCGCGGGCCTGCGCGCGGCCGTCCCCGGGGAGAGGCGGGGGGCGGGTCGGCCGCTGCCGCCTCGACCCACCCCCGCGCCCCCCGCGCCCCCGCCGGCGCGCCACCCGGGGCTGCGGGGCCGGGGGCCGGGGGCCGCGCGGGACACTCACCCTGCTCCGGGCGCGGCTCCTGCGCTGGGGCCCTCGGCGGGCCGGGGCCGGGGCCGGGCCGGGGGCTCCTGGCTGCCCACCGCCCGGGCTGCTGCTGCGCGCCCGCCGCCCGCCTCCACGCGCGCCCGCCGCCTGCTCCTGCCGCCCTCCCTCCGGCTCCTCTCTTTCTCTCCCTCTCTCTCTCTCTCTCTCTCTCTCTCCCTCTCCTCTCTCGCTCTCTCTCCCTCCTGCTCGCTCGCTCGCTCTCTCTCCCTCCCTGGAAGAAGGGAATGAGGCAGGGCTGACGTGAAGGGATGCAAAACAGCTCCTCCTAACCCAGCTCGCAGAGGAAGAGAGACAGAAAAGCAGCCCTTTTATCTCTCTTTTGTTTTCTCACTTCCTTCCACCCCCCCCAGCACCCCCCTCTTGTCAGCCCAAGTTTTCTTTTCTCTTTCTACCGCAGAGAGGATTTTTTTCTTCCTTTCTTTCTCTTTCTTTCGGTTCAACTCTCCCACTCAAATTGAAAGCCTGGAGGGTTTTCTTTCTCCTTTTTTTTTCTTCCCTCTTTTCTTCCTTCTTCCTCCTTTCTTATTTCTCTAAAAGGGTTTTGTTTGCTGTGGGAGTTTCGTTTGAAAATCAAGTCACGCCTTTTTTCCTCCTTTTCTTTCTTTCTTTTTTTTTTTTTCTCCTCTCAGCAGAAAAGGGGAACAAAGATTAACTGAAGCGGGGGAGAGGGGGAGCGCCAGAACCTCGCATGGAAATGGGGGGCCCGGCCCGTCACAAAGGGGGCCCGGGGGCTGCGCGCCCCCTCCCCCTTGGGAAGCCCGGGGCGTCCTCCCGAGAGGAGGGTCGGTGGGGGTGGGGGCGGGGGCCGCGGCGGCGGCTGGGTGCCGGTTCCTTCCGAAGTGCGGGCGGGGGCCGCCGAGTCCGCCCCTCCCCAGCCAGGGGTGGAAAGCTGGGTGTGTTCTTTACTTATGTATTTTTAAAGTAGGCAGATGGGTTTGGAACAAACATCCCCGCAGAGCACTGAACTGTAAAAGAGCCTTTAAACAGCTGTTTGCAGAGCCCTGGACGGCCAGGCTCGAGGGAGAGGCGCGGGCTGCGAGCGCCCGGGCGGGGGTGGGAAGGGGCTCGGAGGAGGCGCTGGGATCGCCCTCCCCCTCCCGCCGTGGGCTCTCCGATCTCTGAGCCTGGGCCCCGGCGCCCCCCTCCCCGGGCGCACGGCTGGGGGGCGCCGAGGCGTGGCCGTTCGCGGCGCGGGGGGTCAGGCCCCAGGCGCCTCCCCGCGGGCTTTGGCACAGCCTGCCCCCCGCCCCCCCGCCCCAGACCCCGCTCCCGGGCAGGCCGGACCTTCGGCCTCCAACCTCCGGAACGCCCGCCACTCGGAGCCGCTTCTCAACTCCGACGCTGGGCCGGTCGCGAGTCCTCGGACTGAGCCGGGCAGAGCCGCCAGGAAGGGTCAATTATTCATGGGGCGCCTGGGCGTGCTCCCAAGACCTGCTCTGCCCTCAGCTTCTCCGGAGAAGTGGGGAGAAGACAAGGGAAAAGTTCCCAGAGCAAAGTTGGCCCCGTTTCTCATTTTCCCAAGTGAGTATTGAGCACCTGCTGGATGCCTGACCCTTGGACGGGGGCTGCTGCTAGCGGCTGTGGGGAGAAACGTGAGGTCTTCGTGGGCCCCGAGAGTTTCCGCAGGAAACAATGCCAGAGCAGGCTGCCGCCCAGGACCAGGTCACCGAGAGGAAGGAAAGCCGGAATCCTCACCCCTCCCTCTTCTCTTCCTTCCCCTTCTCTTCCTTCCTCCCGGCTGCTTCTCCTTGGCTCCACCCCTTCTCCTCATCAATTCCTCCCACACTTCCCTGCTCTCCCTGGCTTTTCACTGGAGGGTCCCTTCTCCCAGCGAGGAGCAGATGCTGAGTCCCATTGTCTCTCCCCCAGTGACTGCAGCCTCCCGGGGACAGGACCTGCTACTCTTCACCCCTCCCCCCAGCCGAGAGGCCTGGGCCTTTAGAGACTGGAGCCCCAAGGCCGCTGCCCCTCGCTCCACCCTAAACCAGCTCCTGGTGTTGTGAGCAATGACTCCAGTCACTCAGAACATGGTTTGTTTCTGCCTGGGAGTGAGAAAACAGTAGCCTGAGACTTTGCTTTAGCAAGGAGGACACCATGGTTTTCACACGAGAGCACTGAGCCCGGGGTGACCCCAGAGCATTCGCCCACTATACCCTCTTAATAGGATAGACAGGAAGCCACATTGCTGTCATTTTATATCCTCCCACTTAGGGCACCTAAGCTGTAGTCTCCAAACAAAGCAGAACACAGCTCTGATAATCAGGTATTCATTTAACAAATGCTTACTGACTACCTCCTCTGTGCCCACCACGGTGCTGGATGCTGAGGACCTCACCATTGGCACACATGGCCCTCGCTTAGGCTTTGCAGCCCGGCAGGGGAGGGGAAGTGGCGAGAAGACAGGCAACCACAATGCCATGTGATACATGCCAGGATGAACCAAGGAAGCACCTAAAAGTGTACTTGGACTGGAGTGCTCAGGGGTGGCTTTCTGGAGGAGGTGACATCTAAATGAGTAGGCCTGTGCCAGGCAAATGCATGGGAAGGTACAGCCTGTCCAAAGGCCCCGGGGCAAGAGAGAACATTCTTACAGGTTCTTGGAATTGCCACAAGTATTTGCTGCAGTGTGGAGTACAACGGGGGAGTGGGAGTGAGGACCGCCAAGCGCACAAGTCAGGGAGGGGCCGGTGGGGAGGGCGTCAGGGCGTAAGTCAGGGAGGGGGGGGCCAGGATCAGCGAGATACAGCACATTTTAGCTTCTCCCACTTGCTAGCTTCATGAACTTGGGTGATAGCAGCCTCAGGGAATAACCTAGACTCAGTTTGCTCACTCCTAAATTGGGGTTAACGCGGGCTGCAGCGACAGGGTCTTCTGTTTAAGGGCCCAGGCTTACTTGCTGCGTGTCCCTGGGGCAACTTAACCCAAGTTAAGTTTCATCCTCTGTAAAATGAGGATGAAAGCCCCTCACTCACAGAGTTGTTTTGAGTCTTACCAGAGCCCATGCCCAGCACAGGATCTGGGACAGAAGCTCCAATATATGGTAACTTTTATTCGTTATTATAACTCAGCGAGTGACTGACAGGGAGGTGCCTGTCCAACCTGGAAGTGACATTACATTCTGGGTTGAAACCAAAATGACTCACCATGTCAGAAACGTGATGTGCTCTCTGGGGAAGAAGCATTCCTTCAAAGATGGCCCGTGTCCCGGTGGGTGACTGGGATTGGGGCAACACCTCTGTCTGATCAGGATGTCCAGGGTGTCATCTCCCGAACATGACTAGAATGTGCGGACCGGAGTTCCAGAGGCCTGGCCTGATCAGTGGAGTTGTAGCCTGCCTGAAGAACAAATAGAAATCAGAAGAGAGGGGGCCTCATAAAATCCAGGAGGGGCCCTAGGAGCAGACACCTGGCTGTGTTTGCTCAGCGGAGAGAAGTAGACACAGACGTTCACACCGAGGGGGAGAGAGGGAGAAAAAGATTATTGACTCCTCCAGAGCCCGAATGAAATCCCTTAAAACCTCTCAGGCCTTTGCTTGGGTTCCTCATTCCCCAAGTAACCTGCCGATGAACTTGGCACCAGCAAAATGCCCCCCTAGATAGAAGCAGACCCCGGTGTTCCAGTTCTTGCATTGTAAACATTTTATACCTCTATTATTTCTTTATGACACAAGTTCATTGTGAAAGAATTTGAAAACCAGCTAAGCCCAACAGAAAAAGAACCCCCTGTAGAGACATTATATTTTGGTGTAGATCCTTGGACATTTTATACCCACATATCCACATGTAAATGCCCATCATGGTGAAACTGTGCAAAGTAAATCTTGTTAAACAGTTGAATGATGATACGTGTAAATACGGTATTTTTACAAAATTAACAAAAATGACATAGCACTATGCCTACTGAATTACAACCACTTCAACCCGGTAATAGGCCATAAATATCCTTCCCTGTGTATAAACATCCACATTATCACTCACGAATGATACTATTCCATGGTGTGCGTGTATCTTCATCTTCATTTGTTTAAACAAATTGTTGCACTGCGGGATGTTTCCAGTTTTCCACTTTTATGGACCCGCTCTGATAAACATAAAGCACCTGAGTGCCAGGTGGATGTTGTATTCTGGTCATCATTTTACCCAGGAGGAGACTGATGCACAGAGACATTAAAACAAACTTCCCAAGGCCACAGCTGCCGTGTGGCTGAACCAGACTTTTAAGCCAGAGTTTCCAGTTGGGAGTTCCTTTCCGGTATGCCTGTTTTCTCCTTTGTTTGAGAGCAACTGTTCCCTCCATGTACCTCCCTGTTGTGTTTTTTTCACAGATTGCCTCCCGGTGACGACCGGTCGGGGCAGGTGACCCACTTCCTTCTCTGACACCTTTTAAACTTCAGGAGTGTCCACTTCTGGGGGGAGTTGGGAGGAATAAAAGCAGTAATGTATGACATGGCCCACACGACGCTGCATTTCATAAACTATAAAGCCTGCATGAGAGTCAGGAGCTCCCAGCAAGAGCCTAGACACACAGTCAGACCCCAGCACTGTTGAGCCAAATTCCCTGACCTGCCCCAACCCAGGAAGGAAACCTCCAGATTGACACGGGAGAGAGGGAGAAATCCAAATCCGCTGTTGTGATGCAGAAGCAGCAAATGGAGGCCTCTCCCGGGCATGCCAAAGTTGCCGGCCTAGAGCTGAAATGGGAAGGAAGGTTTGTTACTATGATGTGTACTCATCCTCATGGTCTCCCTGAGGGAGGATGCATGCATGCCACAGGCCTTCCAGAATGTTCATATCCGTCTCCGAAAATCTGAGGAATTTTGTAAGCTGAGAAAAGGGATGAAACACAGCTCTTCACTGTCTCAATTGATGTGTTCACCAGAGTAACTGGAGATTAGCAGGTGAATATTGAAATTTGTTTCTTTCCTTTTTTTTTTTTAAGATTTTATTTATTTATTTGAGAGAGAGAGAGACCACGAGCAGGGAGGAGAAGGAGAAGCAGGCTCCCCACTGAGCAGGGAGCCCGATGCGGGGCTCGATCCCAGGACCCTGGGATCATGACCCGAGCCGAAGGCAGACGCTTAACCGACTGAGTCACTCAGGCGCCCTAAAATGTTTCTTTCATTGACAAAATCAAACAGACATTTAAAAAAGTGTCACCAGGGGCGCCTGGGTGGCTCAGTCGGTTAAGCGTCTGCCTTCGGCTCGGGTCATGATCCCAGGGTCCTGGGATCGAGCCCCGCATCGGGCTCCCTGCTCCGCGGGAAGCCTGCTTCTCCCTCTCCCACTCCCCCTGCTTGTGTTCCCTCTCTCGCTGTGTCTCTCTCTGTCAAATAAATAAATAAAATCTTAAAAAAAAAAGTATCACCAGTCTCTTTGCAATATTTAATATTCGATTTTTAGTGTCAAACCTCCCAACTGGAATCCAGCCAGTGGAAGGTGTCGGACCCCAGGGTTGAGCTAAAAGGAGCTGTGGAAAGCAGAGGTGGGTCTGGGGCGCCTGAAGGACTGGCCCATGGCAGGGGACCAAGAACTAGGTTAGGGACTGGGGTCCCACAGAAGATGGGCAATGACTCAAAATCCTCAGAAGTATAGCAACAATTTAGGAATAACCAGGGTTTCCAGGGCAAACCCAAAGAAAATCGAAAGTCTGTGTGGATAGATGGGGCAAACATCTGACATCTGCGGATTATTTTTCAAGGAGTAATGACGGGGTACATCAGATAATCCACCTCCTCCTGACCCCCTTCTTGTGACCAAGAGTGCATATTTGCATGAGTTCATTCCCCTCATGTAACTTAACCGGACATATTTGCATAAATATAAGAATAAAAATATGCCCAGAGACACACAGACCATTGACCATAACAGGAAACTGCCACTGTCACCAAACAGTTAAAAACAAATAAGTACATAAAAGCCACAATGATGACATGTATTGCTACGGGAGGGCTCATTGGTACAAAGCCTGGGAAATTGGTTGATATTAGGGATGCCTGGGTGGCTCCGTCGGTTAAGCGTCTGCCATTGGCTCAGGTCATGATCCCGGGGTCCTGGAATCGAGTCCCACATCGGGCTTCTTGCTTGGCGGAGAGCCTGCTTCTCCCTCTGCCTGCTCTGCTTGCCGCTCCCCCTGCTTGTGCTCTCTCTCTCTCTCTCTCTGCCAATAAATAAATAAATAAATAAATAAATAAATAAATAAAATCTTAAAAAAAAAAGAAAATTGGTTGATATTAGAGATCAAGAGAAGTTTAAAAGTTACTTTGATTCAGTAACTTTCATTCTAGAAATCTGAGAGAATTAGCAAGGTGGACAAAAATGCGTGTGAAGGATGTTTATGAAAGTATTATTTAGGGGCGCCTGGGTGGCTCAGTCGTTGGGCGTCTGCCTTCGGCTCGGGTCATGATCCCAGGGTCCTGGGATCGAGCCCCGCATCGGGCTCCCTGCTCTGCGGGAAGCCTGCTTTTCCCTCTCCCACTCCCCCTGCTTGTGTTCCCTCTCTCGCTGTGTCCCTCACTGTCGGATAAATAAAATCTTTAAAAAAAAATTAAAAAAAAAAAGAAAGTATTATTTATGTTGGCAAAAATTACAAACAAAAAAAAAAGGAGAAGGAAATGACCTAAACAATGAGGAAATTTTTAAAGAAGTTAGGGCATGCACATTTGATGTAGTACTATATAGCTATTAAAAACCATGTTTTTTTAAAAAAAGATTTAATTAATTAATTAATTTAGAAAGCATGGGTGGGGAGAGAGGGAGAGGGAGAGAATCTCAAGCAGACTCCCCACTAAGCACAGAGCCCGATGCGGGGCTTGATCCCACGACCTTGAGATCATGACCTGAGCTGACACCAAGAGTCAGATGCTTAACCGACTGAGCCACCGAGGTACCTCTAGAAACCATGTTTTTGAAGAACATTTAATGACCTGGGAAATGTTTATAACATCCTGAGCAAGATACAAAATTGCATATGCGTCAGGATTATATTTTTGTACGATTTTATGTATACATACATATTTATCCCAAAAAACACATATAAAATACTGGGAAGGAAAAACAAACAAGTTAAAAAGTTACCCGTTTGTGGGAATTATAGGCGACTTTTATTTCCTTCTTTGACTCTTAGTGTATTTGACAAATTTCTATGTTGATGATACTATTTTTAAACAATAACAGATATTTGGAGAGTGAGATCTAGGCTTCTTACCCCCGCCATAGTCAACGGTGAAAAGACACAGGCCAGGCCTTCAAGGAGCTTCCACTCCGTAGGAGAAAACAGTCAAGCAAACAGCAAGTGAATTCTGCAGAATGCAATTATTTTTCCTCCCTTGGAAATGTTTGAAGACCTAGGAGGAAAGAGGAACCAGCGTTTTGGTTGCTGATGATTTGGGCTCTGGGTTGAATAGACTATCTATTGTGAAAGTGTATTGTGCAAAAGGAGAATGGGGCTTTTTATGAAAGGAGATAAAGAGGGCGCAGGGTGGGAACTGCTAGGCTGGGGCAGGAGGAGGCAGGCCTGGACGTGGTGGGTGGACTGCGAGCAGGGCTGCCCTGAAGGTCCTTCCAAGTTGTCCTCCTCAGCCTACCCCTGGGTCACAGTGTCCAGGGCCTGCTGAGGACTTGGCACTCTGTTCGTGACAGGGGCTCAGCAAATGTTTACTGTCCATAAGAGCAGATGAACAGATAAGCCTGTAACATTAGGGATCACTCTCATGAATTTCCTTTAAGGCATCAATTAAACATATTGTCTGGAAAAGAAAGACTCCATTGTGAAGCCATGATGATGAGCAAGACAGGAGGGGAATTGATAGTCTTCACCAAGGCAGCAAGGTGTGCTTGTGTGTTTGGGTGTTTGTGTGTTTGTGTGTGTCTGCTTTAAGGTCAGGAAGGACCTGAGTTCAAGTTTGAACGGGGCAACAAGTGGAATCTGAGGAGCTCTTGGCTGTGGCAGCTTATCAGCTGTGTGACCTTGACCGGACTCAGTCTCTGAATGCTTCACTGCCTAGAAAATGGGCTTAGGGCAACCTATGTTCGTGGAGATCAGACGAGATAATGCCTGCAAGAGAATGCTGTGTAGACAGCAAAACAGTCTGCAAATGGAACGAGCTTTTAATGTCAGTCTGATTATCTATAAACCCCCAAGCATCACCTGCTTGGCAGGGACAGGGGAGGGGTAGGTACCAAAAGGTGATGGCTTTGCAGTGCCTTATCTTCAGACATGAATTCTCTTTTTGGTCTCCTTCTTTTGCCTTTAATCTTCGCTTCATCAACAAACATTTACTGAGAACCCACAACGTGCTAGCCACCCTCAAGGGTCTCCCAGGCAACCAAGGGTGACACGTGTAAGGCTAGTGATGACTTATACCAAGAGCACAAGAGGTGGACCCAGCTCTCATCTTTGGGGCGTCTTCTCAGAAGTGGTGACATTTAAAATGAGTCTTGAAAGAAAAGCTGGAATCTGCTCAGCAAAACAAGGGGGGACATGCTTTGAGCAGGGGAACAGACTTTAGGAAGTTCCTTCCGCTGCAGTTTCCCGCTCTGAGGCATCCTACCTCACTGCTGAATGAGACAATACACGCAAAGGGCCTCACACAGAGCCTGGCCTTCGGTTGTTACTGAAAAAAGCCAGTTCTTTGTCCTCTTGGTATCAAAATCACTTCCCCTTTGAAGCTTACTTCCTGTTCACATTTTGCTCTTTTCCCTCAGTTCCTGAAGATATTTTGACTGTTGGCTTGGGCCTGTGAGTTATACTCAGCCTATTTTCCAGGATTCACAAAATAATTTTAAAAGTGGAATTTTCGACCATAAAGAAAATCTCAATAAATTTGAAATACAAACCTCATAGGGATCACATCCTTTGTTGACAATATGCTAAATCTAGAAATGAATGTTAATTGGCTATTTAAAATTCTCCAAAATAGCTTTTAGCTAAAGGAGAAAATGAAGGATAAAGAGTTAATTTGGAAAATAATACAAAAGAAGAACCAAATCTATGAAAACCAACAGTGTACGTGCAAAGTTCTACTCAAAAATTTATTTAGTTTTATTTATTTGTTTGTTTGTTTACTGGGGGCGAGGAGCAGAGGGAGAGAGACAAGCAAATTCTGCTGAGCACAGAGCCCGATGAAGGACTCAATCTCATGACCCGGAGATCATGACCTGAGCCGAAATCAAGAGTCAGAACCTCAACCAACTGAGCCACCCAGTTGCCTCCAAAATTTGTTTGGCTTTTAAGATGATTCTACTATTAGACTCAGAAAAAGTTAAACAAAATATTCACTACACAAATTTAGAAATATCAGAAAACAACACCCTAAGTAAAGATAAGGAAGGAAGGGTGCCTGGGTGGTTCAGTTGGTTAAGCGTCTGCTTTCGGCTCGGGTCATGATCCTGGGGTCCTGGGATCAAGTTGGCATTGGGCTCCTTGCTCAGTGGGGAGCCTGCTTCTCCCTCTGCCTCTGCCCCTCCCCCCCCGCTTGTGCATGCACATACTCTCTCTCTCTCAAATAAATAAAATCTTAAGGAAAAAAGAAAGATAGGAAGGAAGAGATCAGGCAAAAAGCAGAAAAGAATAAATTAAGAAAATGGAAAATAGTCCAATTAATGCATGTGCCTTTGAGTTGGTTCTTTTTGTGAAAATGAGGTCTAAATAACACAACGGACAAACGTAATGAAAAGGAAGCAGAAACAAACACAAGGTGAAATGGTGGGAATAACGGACACAGAGAGACTTTAAAAATAAAAATCTAAAAGGATATTATGTGACATTGCTGACAAATATGAAAACTCCAGTGAAAAAGGCAATTTTCTGGGAAAAAGAAAATAGAGAAGTTTCCCTGTGTGACAGAATCAAAAGCAGAAAATCTAAAGTACCTCCTTCGGTTTCTGCTCAAAAGCACCCTGGACAGAGAGACTTCCCCAACCAACTTTCCAAAGCCCCGCGCCCCCACCCCCCTGTGTTTCCATTTTCCCCCGCAGCGCTTCACACCATCTGATATGACATATGCCTAATTGCTTACTTGTTTCCCTTCTTCTCTCCCCACTGGAATAGGAACTTCCTGAGAAGAGAGATTTTGTTTTTTTTTTTTTTTTTAATTTAACTTTTTATTTTGACATAATTGTGTTTTTTTTAATTAAACGTTTTATTTTAAGATCATTGTAAGAAAACCACTTGGCTTGCTGCTGAATACCTACTGCACAGAGCTGACACACACAGGGCGCTTGAAATAAATACTAATTTAATGAATAAATGAATTGAGGAAGAATTTAAGGAAGAGATCAACACTTCCGCCCAAAGTTGTCAGTCCAGAGGGTTGTACTGGGGTGGATGTCTTCGAAAGTTTTGAGGCATGAGTAACCCCATGTTCTAGAAATAAAACCAGAATATAGCATTTTCTCTATGAAGAAAACTGTCTTTTTTTCCCCCCTAAGAGAAGACTTGAATAAGGAGAGACCCACCACATGCCTGAGGTAAAGGTTAAATAATGGACAGGTGGAAAGGTCAAATGAATTTACAGGCTTAATGCAAATCCAAATGTGACTCTTTTTCAGACTTTTACAAAAAAGATTATAAAATTCATTTAGGAATATAAACGGAATTTCAAAGAAAATTTTGTAAAGTACAAATAAGGATGGAGGGAATTGATCTATATATAAAACACCCTGGGGGGGCGCCTGGGTGGCTCAGTCGGTTAAGCTTCTGCCTTCGGCTCAGGTCATGATCCCAGGGTCCTGCGGTCGAATCTCACATCGGGCTCCCTGCTCATCAGGGCGCCTGCTTCTACTTCTCCCTCTGTAGCTCCCCCTGCTTGTGCTCTCTCTCTCTCTGTCAAATAAATAAATAAAATCTTAAAAAAAAAAATAGGTAACTCAAAATCAGACAATGATCCACATACTAATTTAACATGTAATCAAGTACTATCATGGGGAAAAGGGGGTTATTTTAAAAATTATTTTGGGCTAACTGCTAGCAATTTAGGGGAAACATATTCTACCCTTACCTTACATAACAATACAGCAAATAGGTTCTGTTCTGACTTAATAATAATAGGTCAAACCATTAAAAAGTTCTGAGGAAAAGAAAATAGACAGTTTCAAACAGCTGGAGAAGAAATGACTTTTTAAAAAAAGATTTTATTCATTTTTACTTTATTTTTAAAAGATTTATTTATTTGAGAGAGAGAGCGTGAGCGTGAACAGGGGGAAGGGCAGGAGGAGAGGGAGAGAAGCAGACTCTCTGCTGGGTGCAGATCCGGTGGTTGGTCACAGTCTCGATCTCACAACCCTGAGGTCATGACCTGAGCCAAAATCAAGAGTCAGACACTTAACTGACTGAGCCACCCAGGCGCCCCAAGATTTTATTTTTAAGTAATCCCTACACCCAACTTGGGGCTCGAACTCACAACCCCGAGATCAAGAGTCGCCTGCTCTACCGACTGAGCCAGCCAGGTGCCCCTAGAAATGACTTTTTAAGCTTAGACTCAGTGGAGGAAATCAACAGAAAAAAAGAACATTTTTGGTGATGTAAATAAGTCAAACCTTACTATGCTAAGAAAACAAAAATTATCTCCAAGATCTGTTAAGTGAAGAAATCAAGTTGCATTTAGGATAATGTTCACATAAGGAAGAAAAATGTACACAAAACAAAGCTATTTGTGTGTGAATATGCCATGTGTGTAAATGTCTAGAAAGCGGTGAGAAGGGGCGTACACAAACTGATGTACTAGCATTTGGGGTGTGGAGTGGACTGGAGAAGACAGTGGGCCGAAGGGGACACTGGCTTTATTTGAAGTGTATGATTTTAAATTTTTTACATCAAGAATATGCTCATGTTCACTTGTATAATTTTAAAAGATAAAGTGGCAACAAAACCCAAAAGGCAGACTGTGTTAAACATTTTTAAATATTTTAAAAGCCGTCTTTAAAAATTATATAAACGGCATGTATAAATGATTTTTTTTTAAGCTGTAAAATCCCAACAGATAAATGATCAAAAGATACCATAAGTCAGGTCACTCAGGAGAAAATAACCAGAAAACAAAACTACAAGAAAATGTTCACACTCACAGTCATTTAAATAAATCCAGAGTGGAAGCTAGCACGGAGGGTTCAGGTTTCAGCTTCCCTTCTGGGCTCCAGGACCAGCTCCATCTTGGGAAGTGGGTACCTTAGGGGAGCCCACAGGAGAAGGGGGCCCCTGCCCAAATCCTCCCAGCTGGAGATTTTGCCAGCGCTGGCCGCCCATTGCCCTCTGGCAGAGTAGATGGCTCTGTCCTGCCCCGACACCGCCCGCCTGCCCTTTCTGTGACAGGACCTAGTGCAGGGAGAAGGAGATCTGGTGGCATGGCCAGGCTCAGACAAAACTGAGTTCTTTGCTGGGGCCTGAGCACCAGAGCGTGGGGAAAGGTTGGCATTAGGGCTTCCCAGAGCCGGGAGGAAACGAGGGGAAGAGGTGGGCAGGACTGATAAAGACAAAGAGCTCTTAAAGCTCATGGAGCTCGGGCCCCTGGGTGGCTCAGTCGGTTGAGCATCCAACTCTTGTTCTCAGTTCAGGTCTTGATCTCAGGGTCTTGAGTTCAAGCCCTGTGCTGGGCTCCCTCCTTAAAGCTCTTGGAGCAGAGTGGAAACCCTTGGGCACAGGAACCTTCTCTTCCGCTGTCTAGATCCCCAGTGTCGCTTACACTGTGTGGACCCTGTGTCTCCACTGTGCGACCGTGGACAGCTCACCCTTCTGGATCTGGGCAACTTGGCTTTACATCCCAGCTCTACCTACTACCTATTTGACTTGAGGGAAGTAAGTGAACCTTCCTGAACTCATTTTTTACTCTCCTGCGTTGAGGATAAGAACAGAACTCCAGGGCGCCTCGGTGGCTCAGCTGGTGAAGCATCTGCCTTCGGCTCAGGTCATGATGATCCCAGGGTCCTGGAATCGAGCCCCATCAGGCTCTCTGCTCATCGGGGAGTCTGCTTCTCCCTCTCCCTCTGCCGCTTGTGCTCTCTTGCTCACTCACTCCTTCGGGTGCGTTCTCTCTCAAATGAATAAATAAAATCTTAAAAAAAAAAAAAAAAGAACAGAGCTCCAAGGGTGGTGGGGGGAGGGTTCGGTGGGAGAGCCAGCGAGGTGCTCAGCATGAGGTCAGGCACAGTCAAAGCCTTGCTAGCTGGCAAATGATGGCTGGTTTATCATTCTCCAAAGGCCTGACCTCTCATCTTTGCGAAGTGGTTCACGGATATGAACTTGGACGTCTTGTGGCGGTGGGCCATCTCCTGCAGCTCTGGAAACCCTGTTAGGTAGGTACCATCACCTCCAGCTGGCTGGGTCACCTTCAACAAGTTCATTTAGTGCCTCAGTTTCATCATCGGCTAAGTGGGGATAATACCTTACCTCATTGGGTTATTGTGAAGATCAAATTAGTTCTGTCATGTACAGGGCTCAGAACATGCCGGCAAGTATAAGTGCTTATTAAATTTAGCTAAGTGTTGGAGAAGATGCAACATTTTGCAGACAGAAAAAGAGACAGAGAGAGGCTAAGAAACTCAGCCCAGGGCTCCCGGTGGCTAAATGGCCCAGTCAGGATTCACACCCAAGCCTGCCGACTCCATCACTGTGCCGAGTCTTCAGGGAGAGTCCAGGGGCCCTGCCTGTTGCTCACCAGCCTCCCCCAAAGCCACTCTGGCCTGCTGTGCTTGCTGCAGCCCCTAAATGCACCTCAGCCCCCCCCACCTCTGTCCTTCATAGGCTGTCCCATCTCCTGTGGGCCTTTGTCTCCTCCAGGAAGCCCTCCCTGGACTCCCCAGACCAGGTGAAGTCCCTCTTAAGTCCCTCCCATAGGTCCTACCCCCACTTCCTCAACTTCTTGGCAACACTTTTTGTGCTAGCAAATATTGATTTGTTCGTAACACTGTGTTTCCTGTCTGTCTACCCCTGGCCTGTGGCTCTATGAGGGTGGGGACCATGTCTTTCTTAAAGCCCCCAGTGCTCAGTCAGTCTTTGTAAAATGAATGAACCGGGGTTTCAATTATCCTTGTGAACTAGATGCTGCAAAGCTCTTTTCTCAGAGGGAAGAAGGTGGTAAGGGGAACTTGACTGGAGACCCAAGCCAGGCAGAGGAAGTCTAGGGTAACAATGAGGACAGAGGGGTGCACTGGTACAAGGGGCTGTGGGGCCAGGTGGAAGGGGGTATCAAAACATAGAAGGCAACATTGTTAGCATCTTGCTTGAGCTCTGAAGCTTGGGAGCCCGGGTGCAGACAGGTGACTAGAGTGTTCCTGGCACATAGAAAGCGCTCAATAAACGGTCATTTATATGAACAGGATAATCACCTGAATGGGGTTCTGGGAATGACTGCTTTACTGGGGAAAAGGGAAGGAAGGAGGAATGACATGAACAAGAATATGGAGAAATGAAAGCACAAAGCACCTGTGTGTGCCGTCAGGATGGGGGAAGCAGGGTGCCTCTGTGGGAGAGCCCCGGGGCGGTGAGGCTGGGAAAAGGGGTCATGGCCGGAATGCAGGGGTCTTGGAAGCCTTGTTGGGGTATCTGGGCTTTATCTTTTAAGCCAGTGATTTCCAAAGTGTGCTTGTTAAATGATAATGCATAAAAAGGCCTTCTGTGCCTAATCAGGTGAAGGACTGATGGAGTCAAAAATCAAAACAGGTACTCTACTGAAAGCCTGCTCGGAGCCCATAACTTGTCATTTTGTGTTGGGGTTCTCTAAGAATGTATATGCTATAGAGGGTTTCTTAAACTTATTGGAGCCAAGAATGAGGGTTCTAAGGCACATATGGAAGTCTATAAGAAATGCTGCTGTTAAGGCCCCAGGCAAACGACAGGTTTTTGGGGGGTTGCAAATGATGGCATGGGGTTTGCATTTTAGGCAAAGAAATTCTGCGGCCCGGTAGCCACTGCGGAGAGAGCTCAGGGAAAAGGAGAGGGAGGTACGTATAATCGGTTTGCTTCCGGAGAACACGGAAGCAGCAGAGAACCACCTTCCCTGGCCAGTGGGCAGGGGTGGGGTGGGGTGGGGTGGGGCTCCGAGTAGGCTCAGCAGGGGTGCTGTCCCCATACTTCTAGACGGTCAGGGAGGGGAAAGCCTGAGCGTGAGCCACGCACGGCTTTGAATGCACCTGTAGCTGAGACTAGCCCCTCTCCTGCCTATTGCCTTCCACAAGCTCCGGTCATTCTTCCGCAGGTCCAGCCTCGCCCCTACAGGCGGGTCTCCTCCAGCCCAACACCTCCCCTGCCCCGCCCCTTACCACCTCTTGCCCAGGTGCTGTGGAACCAGCTCCTGGATTATGGGACCATCTCCTGTGGACTCCACTGGTGGGCCCCGAATGACCCAAATCACGGTAGGGTTGCGAAGACTCACATCTTCCCGACACACCTGTAAAAAAGATGTAGGACGAATGTTCTCCTTGATGTACCTATGTCAAGAAAAAGAAAAGCCATAACATGTGAGGGGAAATTCAACATAATGGGGAGCCCTGCTGTCAACCTCCTGAGTCCTTGGAAGGTGGAGAAGCTCCCTTCAGATTCTCACTGGAGTCTCCATCTGCTAGCTCATTCTCATTAATTAGTGTGCTTTTTCTCAGGCATCAGCACTCATAGCAAATAACGACAAAGTTTCAGATCCAAAATCTTTTTTATTTATCACCCACCGTTGTAAGCTTTGCTTTCTATTTTTCATTGCAAATAGCCAAGCATTTCTACTATATTATGGGTTACATTTTACAATGTTAGGCTAGTTGGGGGAGTTGACAATAAAAAACTTCCCCTTCCCCTCTCCCCACATGGGTAAAAATGCGCTGAGTTCGAAACTGATTTACAAATGAATTTTTGGAGCATAATCTGTCTGGAAGCTGTTTGGCACATCTCTGTAACCACAGAATTGTGGATCTGTTTGTGAATTCGTTCACCTCAAGTAGACTTTGGCCTTCCTTTCTTTTCTTCTTCCCTCCCTCCCTCCCTTCCTGTCTTCCTTCCTCCCGCCCACCCCCTTTGTCTCTCTCATTCTTTGTGACATCCAACACCACCACCCCCAACCCCTCCATCCTGCTTCTCATGATTTTTCACCAACCCTCCACCACTCTAAGTCCAAGCCTGGGTGGGTGTGGACCTCACCCAAGGGTGGCCCGTGCCCAGGCCCAGCCGACCAACACAGCACGTTTCCCTGTGTCCTTGCTGAGCCGAGTCAGGTCAGCTAGAGCCTGTGAAACTCTCTTGGTTGTTTGACTTGTTGGACTACCTTTTCCTTTTTCCTGAGAGGGTAAGAGGTTTGGAGCCGCGGTCGCCGTCTTTCCATGACAGGAAAGTGAAGCCAACATGGAGGAGAGCGGAGCTGAGAAGCTGGGTCTTGGAGTCAGCCTTTGATCCTCTGATAGGCTGCAGGTGAACCTCCACCTACATTGGGGGCTTTTGCTCTGTGAACCACTAAATCCACTTTGCTTAAACCAGTTTGGGTTGGGTTTTCTGTCACTTGGTAACCAAAAGGGGCCTCACTGTTTCCCTCGCTCTCTGATGCCCAGTCATCCCTTCTGCATCAGTGAGCCTCATGGCGGATTCACCGATCCCCCACTGTCGACTGCAATACACTACTCTCCTCTCTTTGCAGGGTGAGCAGTGCATACTTACCTAGCTGAAAGAAAAGGAACCGTTTTTTTTTTTTCCTTTTTGAAGATTTTATTTATTTATTTGAGAGAGAGAGAATGAGAGATAGAGAGCACGAGATGGAAGAGGGTCAGAGGGAGGAGCAGACTCCCCGCTGAGCAGGGAGCCCAATGTGGGACTCGATCCCGGGACTCCGGGATCATGACCTGAGCCGAAGGCAGTCGCTTAACCAACTGAGCCACCCAGGCGCCCGAAAAGGAAACGTTTTTGAATATTCTGAGCTTTGTCTCCTCTGTACCTGCAAATAGGCAAGTCACATATGTCCCCGGGGCTCCAGCAGACACTAGCTGTCCTCTGGCATCCGTCCTGAAGCCCAGAGTAGTTCTCCTGCAGGGAAAGACGGCCAGCCCAGGGACGGAACCAAGGAGACGTGAACTCAGGGTGTTTTGAGTCTCTTGATCCAAACTGACCAGACTGGCCTCTCCTGCCCCTTCTCAGGAGGCAGAGAGAATTCGTGCCATCTTTGGAAGAATAGCAAACCTGGCTGTTAGGAAGGGAGACATGTGGTTAAAGCCATCGGCCAGATCTGGGTCCACAGTCTCATCTCACTGCTCGCAAGCTGTGTGCCCGTGGCAAGTTACTGAGCCTCAGTCATCCCACCTGTAAAATGGGGATAGCAGTATCCACCTCTTGTGGGGCAACGCACAATGCCTGAAGTAAGCAGCCAGTATACGAGGGGAAATCATGCTTCTTATTATCATTAGGTGTCTCCAAGCCTGGTCTCACCTATGAGCATGCTGAATGAAGCATACCGGTTAACCGGAAAAGTTCTAAAGATGGAGAAGGCAGGCAGCGGCTATGGTTTGGCTACTCCCCCAGCAGGAGCCATGGGGTAAAGAATCTGGACTTTAGCTTTAAGGATGAGTTAAGTTCAAGTTTGGCTCAGTCACTTACGAGCTATGTGACCTTGAATAAGCTATGAGTGACTTTTCTGAGCCTCCATTACCCCATCTGTAAAATGGGTAAGTGGAACCCTCTCTCAGAAGCCTGCGGGGACGGGATGAGCTAGCGCATGCACCTGCCTGGCACATTGTTGAAAGCTCAGTAAGTAGTAGTGTACATGTCCAGAGGCTGGCTATGCAAGTGATGGTCCGATGTTATGTGAGCACAGCAAAGAGGCTGCTGGTATCTTTATTTAAGCCAAATTAATTATTCCTTAGACAAGGGATGTAACTTGCGGGGAGAGACAAGGAAGAGAAGCAAAAGGAGGAAGGATAAAGAGAAAACAGCACGTGCGAGGGAGGAAGAGCTAGTGAGACGACGCTGTCTGGAGATCTTTCTGCAGGCTGCTGCTCTCTGCCCGCTGATGCCAGGAGCCCGGGCCCGGGTGCTGGAGAGCTGGGTCCCAGCCTGTGCCTCTTCCTCTGGAAACTCGCATCACTTTGGCTCTGGCTGAGATGCTTTCCTTAACTGTGTGACCCTGCGTGGGTCACAGCTTCTCTGAGGCTCGTGTTCGCTCTGTGGGATGAGGGTATTGACACTTGTCTCTTTCACAGGATGGATGTGGGGATTGGAATGTGGAACATGGACACACTTTTCAAATTCCCTAGAATCCTCTTATGGTCCCAGATGGTCTACATGGTCTATGGTTTGGGTTCTGCCATTTTCTAGTGCACATTAAACATTTTGAATATACTTTTTCTTTTTCTTTTCATTTCTTTCTTTCTTTCTTTCTTTTTTTTAGGGAGGGAGTGGGGAGCAGACAGAGAGGGAGAGAGAGAATCTTAAGCAGGATCCATGCCCCGTGTGGAGCCTGACACTTAGAACCCTGAGATCATGTCCTGAGCCGAAATCCAAGAGTCGGACACTTAACCCACTGAGCCACCCAGGTGCCCCTGAACATACTTCTTCTATGTCTGTTTCCTGCCCTGGAGGGTGGGTATGGTGGGAACCGGGTGGGGAGGGCAGCAACACAAAATTCGGCTTGGGCTGGGTTCCTGCTCAGGAGGTGGCTGGGGTGGGGCTGTAAAATGCGGCAGGGGCTGAGTGGATAGACGGGAGGCAGGCTAGCTACTTAGGTGTCAGACAGACCTAAACCTGAATCCTGGCCTCCAGCTGAGAGACATTGGGCAGATCCCTTATGAACTTTGCAGTCTCCCTTTATTCATGGGGATGAGAGTGTTACTGTGAAGACAGAAAGAGAAACGTGTGTAAAGCGCTTAGCATGGTTCCTGGCACTTTTTTCATCTCCGTGAGTTTTGTTTTATTACCCAAAGAGGAGAAACAAGTCAGAAACTCAGGAACCCCTGAATCCAGCCTGGGTTAAATCAGAAATGAACACTCAACCTTCCAAGGGGGAAATCTGATTTTCAAATGTACTTGTCTTCCTTCACTTAATACTATTTGATTGGCTTAGAATGGCAGAGTAGGGACTCTTACAGTCGGAGGGGATATTAGCCAGGGCTTGGAGTCATGGCCTCGGGAGTCTGCAGAGAGATGCCAGGAAGGCCCAGTAGGCAGGGTTCCAGGAGTGTGCTGTTGAAGGCGGTTTGCAAACCCCACATCCCCATGCTTGAGTCCATTACGGTGCTCCTCCCGTGTGGCTCAGGCCCTTCTTGGAAGAGTCCTGTCACAGTAGACATTATTACCTTTCTTTACTGGAGCAGGAATCTATTGTCCAATCACAGCCACCCGTGTCCAATTTCATTTTTGTTTTTTCAAGTTTCAGAGATTTATTCAGCAGTGTAAACCCCAACACAATACACCAACATGATTTCATGCATTGAGAGGGGAAATCTTTCCTGGATAAAGAGGAAAATTACACGGATGACTTCTGCAAGACCTCCATCCTAAGCAGCTTTATAGTGAAACATTTCATTTAGAAGTCTGGACCTTCTTTCTTCAGTTTGCCGTAATCTGCATTCACCGAGTAAAACCTGTATTGGTCATGGAGACCCAGTGTGTTCCAGGGTTCTGGGTTATTTTTCTTATCCCAACTGACACCTGGATTGAACAATGCCACGAGCAACACATACTGCGCTGCTCCAGTACCTCCCCCTCCAATAAATACGAAGAGGGAGATCAAGCTCATATGCTTCTTGGCCGGACCCAGGATCTGGCGAAACAATGGGGGCGACAGAGGCCCCGGGTCCAGGAGAACAGATAAAATCTGCACGTCCCTACACCCTGTGTCCAATTTTAGATCGATTTCTAGAATTCTCCAGCATCTCCCACCCAGAGCTCCAGGGTTCTGCCTGCTAGGCCGTCCTGAGGATGAGCAGCAGAAGGAGGAGGGAGTCCAGAATCCTTGAGAACTCAATCTTTTTGGCCTGGGAGGTGGAGGTGGGGTGTCTGGAGGCCAGAGGCCTCTGGGAGGACAGAACACTGTCCTCTGTGAAACCTTAGGCTGTCATTAATATCACCGAGGCTCCAAAAGACATCCCATCATTCCAATATAAAAAATGAAAAGCCCGAGAGGCTCAGTGCCCAGACTGGCCGGCAGACACTTGCCAGGCCAGGCGCCTCCAGCAGAGGGCGCACGCAGAGATGGGAGGTGCCCCCACACCAGGTCAGGTCCCATCTGGTCCTGCTCAGCCGGAGCAGGGCAGGTACCAGGAGACCGGCAGCCCCTGGGATACGAGTCATTCAAAGGAGAGGCCCAGGAGTGTTGAGGGTGGGGGAGATAAAGACTGGAGCACTTGACCCCAACCTTGCACCCCAACTTTGCTCATCTGCTTGTTACACATTTGTCACTCGTTTTGCACTGATTGGGTTTCCATCTAGTGCAGGGCACAGCCTGGTCTTCCCCAGACACTGCTTCCAGATTCACCTGCTGAAGACACCCCTCGAATCATGTGCTTCTGCTCCAGGACCTGCAATGACTCCCCAGGTCCATGGCATCATGTGATGTCTCTGTCTGGTGTCAAGACCTTTGACGATCTGCCTCCTCCCTTCCGATCTGTGTCATCTCTAGGTGCAACCGTTCCCCTCGGGCAGACTGGTGCCCTCGCTCGCTCCTTCCAAACTGCCACCTGCTTTCTATTCTGTAAAATGGCCCCGGTAGTGGCCCCCCCACCCCATAGAGTCACTGGTATGTGGATTATGTGAGACAACACGTGTGAACCACACGCCTGGCGCACAGTAGGCATTATGTTAAATGTTTGCAGTGATAATGATGCTGCTTCTGAACTAATCCGTCCCTTTTCAACATGCCCCCACCTCTTTGCCCAACCAAGACGTCTCTGTCTTTCACAGCCCAGCTCAACGCTGCTCTTCTTTCCAGAAGCCATGCAGGGTCACTTTGGGCCAGTAGTTTGCAAAGCTGGGACTCACCTGAGAAAGTCTATTTTTCTTTTGCATGGCTTAAAATGTTTTCTTTTGGTGGTAGAAGCACATAACATAAACTTTACCACCTTAACTATCTTTAAGGGTACAATGCTGTCGTGTTGAGTACATTCACATCGTTGGGCAACAGATCTTTTGAACTTTTTTATCTTGCAAAACCAGCACTGTACATATTAAACAAAAACTCCCCATTTCCTGCTTGCCCCAGCCCCTGGCAATCACCCTTTAACTTTTGTCTCTATGAATTTGACTACTTTAGATACTCAACGTAAGCAGAATCATACAATATTTATCTTTTTGTGACTGGCTTCTATCACTTAGCATGAGGTCCTCTAGGCTCCTCTGTGTTCAGCGTGTGACAGGATTTCCTTCCATTTTTAAGGCTGAATAACATTCTACCATATAGTGTATATACATACATACATACACATATTTGTAAACCACATTTTTAAAAATATTTTATTTCTTTATTTGAGAGAGCGAGCGACAGAGCGTGCACGAGCAGGGGGGAGGGGCAGAGGGAGAAGCAGGCTCCCTACGGAGCAAGGAGAACGATGCCGGGGCTCGATCCCAGGACCCCGGGATCATGACCTGAGCTGAAGCCAGATGTTTAACTGACTGAGCCACCCAGACGCCCCAACCACATTTTGTTTATTCACTCATCCACTGATGGATTTTTGGGGTGCTTCCATCTTTTAACTATTGTGGATAATGCTGCCATGAACATGAGCATGCAAATATCTGTTTGAGTCCTTGCTTTCAGTTCTTTTGAGTCTTTACCCCAAAGTGGGATCGCTGGATCATACAGTGCTTCTATGTTTCATATTTTGAGGAACTGCCATACTGTTTTTTCTTGGCTGTTGCACCCTTTTGCAATCCCACCACCAGTGCACAGGGTTCCAATTCCTCCACATTCTTGCTGACACTTGTTGTTCTCTGGTTTTTAATGGGTGTGAGGTGATAATATCATTAGTCTGTTTTTGCTTTTGCTGCCTGTAATTTTGGTGTCATAGCCAAGAAATCATTGCAAAAGTGAATGTCTTGAAGCTTTTCCCCAATTATTTCTTCAAGAAGATTTATACTTTTGGGTCTCTTGTTTAGGTCTTTAATCGATTTTATTTATTTTATTTCAAATTAATTATTGTATATGGTATAAAGTAAGGACCCAACTTTATTTATTTATTTATTCATTTTTTGCATGTGGATAACCAGTTTTCCTAGCACCGTTTGTTGAAGAAATGGTCCTTTTCCCATCGAGTGGTCTTGGCATGCTTGTTGGAGATTGTTTGAACATACACGGCTAACCAGTGTTGCTAGAGATCCCAAGTAAACTTTAGGATGGATTTTTTTTTTAATTTCTGCAAATAAAAAAAAAGTCATTGGGATTTTGATAGGGATCGTATTGAATCTGTAGAGCACTTTGGGTAGTAATGACTTCTGAACAATATGTAGTTTTCTTTTTTTTTTTAAGATTTTATTTATTTATTCATGAGAGAGAGAGAGAGAGAGGCAGAGGGAGAAGCAGGCTCCCAAGGAGCAGGGAGCCCCATGCGGAACTCGATCCCAGGACTCCGGGATCATGACCTGAGCCGAAGGCAGACGCTTAACCATCCTAGCCACCCAGGCGCCCAATATGTAGTTTTCTGATCCACGATCATAGGATGTCTCCATTTACTGGTGTGATTTTTAAAAAATTCATTAATTAATTTGAGAGAGAGAGAGAGCACAAGCAGGAGGGGCAGAAGGAGAGGGAGAGAGAATCCCAAGCAGATTCCATGCTGAGCATGGAGTCCCATGGGGGGCTTGATCCCATGACCCTGAGATCACAACCTGAGTGGAAACCAAGAGTTAGGGGCTCAACCAACTGTGTCCCCCGGGCACTCCTACTTGTGTGATTTTTGTATGTTGGACCATCTTTGCATTAAGGACCATCCAGGAATAAATTCCACTTTGGTCATGGTGTATAATCTTTTTAATGTGGTTGAATTTGGTCTGCCAGTATTTTGTTGAGGATTTTGGAATCAATATTAGGCTAATTCTGGCCTCATAAAACAAGTTTAAGAGTGTTCCTTCCTCTTCAACTTTGTTGGAAGATTTCGAGGAGGACTGGTGTTAATACTACTTTAAATATTTGGTAGAATTCTCCAGTGAAGTCATCTAGTCCTGGGCTTTTCATTGTTGGGTGGTTTTTTATTATTAGTTCAAACTCCTTACTCCTTATAGGTCTGTTCAGATTTTCTTTTATTGGAGTTCAATTGACATATAACATAATATTAGTTTCAGGTGTACAACATAATGATTCTATTTGCACCATTGCAAAATGATCACCACACAAAGTATAGTTAGCATCTGTCACCATACCTGGTTACACATTTTTTTTCTTGCAATGAAGATTTTTAGTATCTATTCTTTCAGCAACTTTCATATATGCAATATAGTATTATACTCACCATGCCACACATTGTACTCCTTAGATTTTCTTTCTTTCTTTCTTTCTTTCTTTCTTTCTTTCTTTCTTTCTTTCTTTCTTTCTTTCTTCTTTCTTTCTTTCTTCCTTCTTTCTTTCCTTTTTATTTCTTTCTTTTTTCCTTCCTTCCTTCCTTCCTTTCTTTCTTCTTTCTCTTTCTTTTTTTTTGTTTCTTTTCTTTTTCAGATGTACAATATAGTGATTCAACAATTCTCTACATTACTCAGTGCTCATCACCATAACTGTATTCTTTTTTTTTTAAGATTTGTTTATTCATTTGAGAGAGAGAGAGAGAGAGAGTGAGAGAGAGAGAGAAATAGCATGAGCAGATGGAGGGGCAGAAGGAGAGGGATCTTTTCCAAGATTACTCCCTGCTGAGTAGAGAGTGTGATGCGGGCGATCCCAGGACCCTGAGATCATGACCTGAGCTGAATTCAAGAGTCTGCTGCCTAACTGACTGAGCCACCCAGGTGCCCCACCATAACTGTATTCTTAATCCCGTTCATCTATTTCACCCATCTCCCTACTCACCTCCTCTCTGGTAATGACCAGTTTGTTCTCTGTATTTGACAGCCTGTTTTTTTTTTTCTCTTTTTTTCTTTGTTCTTTGTTTCTTAAATTCCACATATGAGTGAAATCATACGTTATTTTTCTTTCTCTGACTTCTTTCACTTAGTGTTATACCCTCCAGACCCACCCGTGTCATTGCAAATGGCAAGAGTTCATTCATTCTTATGGCTGAATAATATTCTGTCGTGTATATATACCACAACTTCTTTATCCATTCATCTCTTGATGGACACTTGGGCTGCTCCCATAATTTGGCTATCGTAAAAAAGTGCTACAACAAACATAGGGGTGCACATATCTTTTCAAATTAGTGTTTTCATATTCTTTGGGTAAATGTCCAGTAGTGGAATTACTGGATCATATGGTAATTTTATTTTTAATTTTTTGAGGCACCTCCATAGTGTTTTCCACAGTGGCTCCACCGGTGTGCATTCCCACCAACAGGGCTCCTTTTTCTCCACATCTTCACCAACATTTGTTGTTTCTTATGTTGTTGATTTTAGGCATTCTTACAGGTGCGACGTGGTATCTCATTGTGGTTTTTTTTAAATTTTTTTTAAAGATTTTATTTATTTATTCACGAGAGACAGAGAGAGAGAGAGAGAGAAGCAGAGGGAGAAGCAGGCTCCCAAGGAGCAGGGAGCCCGATGTGGGACTCGATCCCAGGACCCTGGGATCATGACTTGAGCTGAAGGCAGACGCTTAACCATCTGAGCCACCCAGGCGTCCTCTCATTGTGGTTTGATTTGCATTTCCCTGATGATGAGTGATGTTGAGCATCTTTTCATGTGTCTGTTGCGCATCTGCATGTCTTCTTTAGAGAAATGTCTGTTCATGTCTTCTGCCCATTTTTAATTGGATTATCATTATCATTATTATTGGTGTTGAATTGTATAAATTCTTCATATATTTTATATACTAACCCCTTATTGGATATGTCATTTGCTAATGTATCCTATTCAGTAGGTTGTCTTTTAGCTCTGTTGATTTTTCCTTCACTGCAGAAACTTTTTATTTTGGGATGAAGTTACGATAGTTTATTTTTGCTTTTGTTTCCTTTGCCTTAATAGGCATATCTAGAAAAATGTTGCTATGGCTATTGTCGGAGAAATTACTGCCTGTGCACTCTTCTAGGATTTTTTATGGTTCCAAGTCTCATATTTAGGGCTCTAATCCATTTTGAGTTTATTTTTGTGTATGGTGTAAGAAAGAGGTCCGTTTTCATTCTTTTGCATGTAGCTGTCCATTTTCCCAACACCATTTGTTGAAAAGACTGTCTTTTTCCCATTGGTTATTCTTGCCTCCTTTGTCAAAGATTGATTAGCCATATCATCGTGGGTAGGTTTGTTTCTGGGCTCTCTGTTCTGTTCTATTGATCTATGTGTTTATCTTCATGCTGGTACCATGCTGCTTTTATTACTACAGCTTTGTAGTGTGTCTGGAAATCTGGGAGTGTGATACCTTCAGTTTTGTCCCTCTTTTCCAAGATTACTTTAGCTATTTAGGGTCTTTTGCGGTTCCTTAGAAGTTTTAGGATTATTTGTTCTAGTTCTGTAAAAAAGGCTGGTAGTATTTTGATAGGGATTACATTAAATGTGTAAATGGCTTTGGATAATATAGATTTTTTTAGAAAAGATTTTATTTATTTATTTTGACAGTGAGAGAGAGACAGCGAGAGAGGGAACACAAGCAGGGGAAGTGGGAGAGGGAGAAGCAGGCTTCCCGCCAAGCAGGGAGCCCAGTGCAATCCCAGGACCCCGGGAGCATGACTGGAGCCGAAGACAGACGCTTAATGACTAAGCCACCAGGCACTCCAGATATTTTTAATATTATTGGTTCTCCCAATCCACGAGCAGAGAATATCTTCTCATTTGTGTCCTCTTCTATTTTGTTCATCAGTGTTTTGTAGTTTTTGGAGTACAGGTCTTTCACCTACCTAGTTGAGTTTATTCCTAGGTGTTTCATTATTTTTGATGCAGTTGTAAATGAGATTGTTTTCTTAGTTTCTCTTCTGTTACTTCATTATTAGTGTATAAAAATGCAACAGATTTCTGTATATTAATTTTGTATCTTGTGACTTTACTGAATTCATGTAACAGTTTTGGTGTTTTTTTGGTGGAATCTTTAGGGCTTCCTGTATGGAGTGTCATGCCATCTACAAATAGCAAAGGTTTTACTTCTTTCTTATCAATTTGGATGCTTTTATTCCCTTTTCTTGTCTGATTGTTGCTACTAGAACTTCCAGGACTGTGTTCAATAACATGATGAGAGTGGACATCCTTGTCTTGTTCCTGACTTAGGGGGAAACCTCTCAGTTTTTCACCATTGAGTGTGATGTTAGCTGTGGGTTTTTCATATATGGCCTTGATTATGTTGAGGTTTGTTCCCTCTGAACCTACTTTGTTGAGGGTTTTTATCATGAATGGATGCTGTACTTTGTCAAATGTTTTTTCTGCATCTACTGAAATGATATTTTTTTAAATCCTTTCTCTTGATGTGATGTATCATGTTGATTGATTTGTAAATATTGAACCACACCTGCATCTTTGGAATAAATCTTACTTATTGTGGTGAAAGATTTTTTAAATGTATTGTTGGATTTGGTTTGCTAATATATTGTTGAGAATTTTTGTGTCTTTGTTCATCAGAGATATTGGCCTGTGGTTCTCTTTTTTGGTAATGTCTTTATCTGGCTCTGGTGTCAGGGTAATGCTGGCCGCATAGAATGAATTTGGAAACTTCTCCTCCTCTTTTATTTTTTGGAGTAGTTTGAGAAGAAAAGGTATTAACTCTAAATGTTTGTTAGAATTTGTCTGTGAGTCCGTCTGGCCCTGGACTTTTGTTGGGAGTTTTTTGACTACTGATTCAATTTTATTGATGGTATAATCAGTCTATTGAAATTTTCTATTTCTTCTTGATTCAGTTTTAGGAAGTTATATGTTTCTAGGAATTTATCCATATCTTCTTGGTTGTCCAATTTGTTGGCATGAGTAATTTTCATAAAAATCTTTTATAATTGTTTGTATTTCTTGTGTGGTTGTTATTTCTCTTTTTTTATTTGTGATTCTATTTATTTGAGTCCTCTCTCTCTCTCTTTTGATGAATCTGGCTAGAGGTTTATCAATTTTGTTGATCTTTGCAAAGAGCCAACTTTTGGTTTCATTGATCGTTTCTATTGCCTTTTATTTTTTTTAAGTTTATATATCATTTGCTTCTGTTCTAATCTTTATTTCCTTCCTTCTGCTGGTGTTGGGTTTTGTTTGTTCTTCTTTTTCTAGCTTCTTTAGGTGAAGAAGATTGAGATTCTTCTTGCTTCTTGAGGTAGGCCTGTATTGCTAAAAATTCCCTCTTAGAACTGTTTTGCTGCATCCCAAAGATTTTGGATGGTTGTGTTTTCATTTTCATTTGTTTCTGTATAACTTTTGATTTCTCCATTGACCCATTCATTGTTTAATAGCATGTTATTTAACTTCTATGTATTTGTGGTCTTTCCAGATTTTTTTTGTGGTGGATTTCTAATTTCATAGCGTTGTGGTCAGAAAAGATGCAAGGTATGACTTCAATCTTCTTGAATTTGTTAAGACTAGTTTTGTGGCCTAATATGTGATCTATTCTGGAGAATGTTCCATGTGCACTTGGAAAGAATGTGTATTCTGCCATTTTAGATGGAATGTTCTGAATATATCTTTGAAATCCATCTGGTCCACTGTATCCTTCAGAGCCACTGTTTCCTTGTTGGTTTGCTGTTTAGATGGATTTAGTCCATTGATGTAAGTGGGGTGGTAAAGTCCCCTACTATTATTGTAATATTATCAATTAGTCCCTTTATGTTTGTGGGATGAACTGCTTTATGTAGTTGGGTGTTTCCGTGTTGGGTACATAAATATTTACAATTGTTATATTCTCTTGTTGAATTGCCCCCTTTATTATTAGTGTCCTCCTTGTCTCTCTCTCTCTCTCTTTTTCTTAAAGATATTTTTTATTTGACAGAGAAAGACACAGCAAGAGAGGGAACAGAAGCAGGGGGAGTGGGAGAGGGGGAGTGGGAGAGGGAGAAGCAGGCTTCCCACGGAGCAGGGAGTGCAATGCGGGGCTTGATCCTAGGACCCTGGGATCATGACCTGAGCCAAAGGCAGAAGCTTAGCAACTGAGCCACCCAGGCGCCCCCCTCCCTGTCTCTTGTTACAGTCTTCCTTAAAGTTTATTTTGGCTAGGGGGAGGAGCAAGATGGCAGAGGAGTAGGAGACCTGGATTTCATCTGGTCTCAGGAATTCAGCTGGATAGGGATCAAACCATTCTGAACACTGATAAACTCAACAGGAGATCGAAGAAAAGAATAGCAACAACTCTCTGAACAGAAAAGCGACCACTTTCTGGAAGGTAGGACGTGCGGAGAAGTGAATCCGAGGCAATATTCGGGAGGATAGACGGCGGGGGAGGGGGCCTCCGTGGGCCGCTTCTGGCAAGTGCTAGAGCCGCGGAGCACAAAATCGGACCTTTCAGAAGTCGGCTCCGCAGAGGGACATTGCTGCAGTGGCTAAGCGGGGGGTGGAACCCTCGCGGGACAGTGTGGTCTCCAGACCCTCGGGGTCACAGAAAGACCGGGGGTGCCTGAGTGCGGCAGAGCTCCCGAGTATCGGAGCGGGGAAGCCGGCTGCAGAGACGGAGCCGAGGCGCGGGCTCTCAGCTCGGGGTGGCCATAAACTGTGATCCGCGGCCCAGTCGGGCCACTGCTCCTCCAGCAGGGACCCAACAAGCTGCAGATCCGGGGAGATTTCCCCTTCCTCCCCCGGGAGGAGCGGCGCGGGAGCGCACCGCAGGGATCTGCTGGGTTTGGAGACTCCACACGGGGTCGGGTGCCGGAGATAGAAACGCTCGGTCACAGGCCGGGTGAGCACGGAGTGCGGCCAGAGACCGGGGAGACGGGAGTGACTGACTGCTTTTCTCTGGGGGCGCACTGAGGAGTGGGGCCCCAAGTTCTCGGCTCCTCACGGGTGGAGATTGGGAGGCCACCATTTTCACCCTGGTCCTCCAAAGCTGTACCGAGAGCTTGCAGGGAACAAAAGCTCCTGAGAGCAAACCCGAGCAGCTTGCTTAGCCCGGACTCACAAGGGCGGGGCAATTCCGCCTCCGGCAAAGACATTTGGGAACCATGGCAACAGGCCCCTCCCCCAGAAGATCAGCACGAACAGCCAGCCAAGACCAAGTTTACCGATCAAGGAGAACGGGAGAACTCCAGCACTAGGGCAATACTGCACATAGAATCCATGGCTTTTTCCCCATGATTCTTTAGTTTTTCAAAGTTAATTTTTTAAAATTTTCTTTTTTTTCTTTTTCTATTTTTTAAAAAATTTTTCTTCTTCCCTTTTTCAACCATCTTATCAATTCCTTTTTTAAAATTTTATTATTTTTTAGAAGATTTTATTTATTTGTTTGACAGAGAGAGAGACAGCGAGAGAGGGAACACAAGCAGGAGGAGAGGGAGAGGGAAAAGCAGACTCCCCGCTGAGCAGGTAGCCTGATGTGGGGCTCGATCCCAGGACCCTGGGATCATGACCTGAGCCAAAGGCAGACGCTTAACAACTGCGCCACCCAGGCACCCCTCAATTCCTTTCTTAAAAATCTTTAAAAATTTTCATTTTTATAGTCATTCTATCCCTTCATACTAGTTACCCTTATTTTTGGCATATATATATATATAAGTTGTTCTCTCTTTAAAATTTTGGGATATAGTTTCTACTAACAGACCAAAATATACCCTATATCTAGTGTATGGCTTTGTTCTAGTCTCCCGCCCTCCCGCCGGATCACATTCTCTCCTTTTTTTTTTTTTTTTTTTGAATTTTTCTTCTTTCCTTTTCCAACCAACTTATCAATTCCTTTTTAAAAATCTTTTAAAATTTTCATCTTTACAGTCATATTCCATCCCTTCATTGTATTTACCCTTATTTTTGTATATATATGAGTTTTTCTTTCTTTAAAATTTTGGGAGGCAGTTTCTTCTAGCAGACCAAAATACACCCCAAATCTAGTGTGTGGCTCTGTTGTATTCAGCAGCCTGATCATATTATTATTATTTTTTCCCTTTCCTTCCCCCCTCCCCCACCCCCGGTTCCAGATCTCTTCTGATTTTTTTAATGTATATTTTTCTGGGGTTGTTGTTACCCTTTTAGCATTTTGTTCTCTCATTCATCTATCCTTCTCTGGACAAAATGACAAAATGAAAAAACTCACCTAAAAAAAAAAAAGAACAAGAGGCAGTACAGACTGCCAAGAACATAATCAATACAGACATTAGTAAGGTGTTGGAAGTAGAGTTCAGAATGACAATTATGAAGATAATAGCTGGGCTTGAGAAAAGCATAGAGGATACTAGAGAATCCCTCTCTGGAGAAATAAAAAACTAAAATCTAACCAAGTAGAAATCAAAAAGGCTATTAATAAGGTGTAATAAAAAATGGAGGCTCTAACTGCTAGGATAAATGAGGCAGAAGAGAGAATTAGTGATATAGAAGACGAAATGATGGAGAATAAAGAAGCTGAGAAAAAGAGAGAAACAACTACAGGACCACGAGGGCAGAATTTGAGAGATAAGTGATACCATAAAATGAAACAATATTAGAATAATTGGGATCCCAGAAGAAGAAGAAAGAGAGAGAGGAGCAGAAGGTATATTGGAGCAAATTATAGGAGAGAACTTCCCTAATTTGGGGAAGGAAACAGGCATCAAAATCCGGGAGGCACAGAGAACCCCCCTCAAAATCAATAAAAATAGGTCAATACCCTGACATCTAATAGTACAACTCACAAGTCTCAAGAGACAAAGAGAAAATCCTGAAAGCAGCCTGGGACAAGAGGTCTGTAACATACAATGGTAGAAACATTAGATTGGCAGCAGGCCTATCCACAGAGACCTGGCACTCCAGAAAGGACAGGCATGATATAGTCAGGCACTAAACAAGAAAAATACACAGCCAAGAATACTATATCCAGCTAGGCTGTCATTGAAAATAGAAGGAGAAATAAAAAGCTTCCAGGACAAACAAAAACTAAAAGAGTTTGCAAACACCAAACCAGCCCTCCAAGAAATATTGAAAGGGGTCCTCTAAGCAAAGAGAGAGCCTAAAAGTAACATAGACCAGAAAGGAACAGAGACAATATACAGTAACAGTCACCTTATAGGCAATACAATGGCACTAAATTCATATCTTTCAATAGTTACCTGAATGTAAATGGGCTAAATGCCCCAAACAAAAGACACAGGGTATCAGATTGGATAAAAAAAAAAACAGGACCCATCAATATGCTGTCTGAAAGGAACTCATTTTAGACTCAAAGAAACCTCCAGATTTAAAGTGAGGGGGTGGGAAACCATTTACCATGCTAATGGACATCAAAAGAAAGCTGGGGCGGCAATCCTTATATGAGACAATTTAGATTTTAAACCAAAGACTGTAATAAGAGATGAGGAAGGACACTATATCCTACTTAAAGTGTCTCTCCAACAAGAAGATCTAACAATTTTAAATATCTATGCCCCTGACATGGGAGCAGCCAATTATGTAAGGCAATTAATAACAAAAGCAAAGAAACACATTGACAAAAATACAATAATAGTGGGGGACTTTAACACCTCCCCTCACTGAAATGGACAGATCATCTAAGCAAAAAGCCCAACAAGGAAATAAAGGCTTTAAATAACACACTGGACCAGATGGATCTCACAGATATATTCAGAACATTCCATCCCAAAGCAACAGAATACACATTCTTCTCTAGTGCCCATGGAACATTCTCCAGAATAGATCATATGCTAGGTCCCAAATCAGGTCTCAACTAGTTCTCAAAGATTAGGATCATTCCCTGCATATTTTCAGACCACAATGCTTTGAAACTAGAACTCAATCACAAGAGGAAAGTTGGAAAGAACTCAAATACATGGAGGCTAAAGAGCATCCTACTAAAGAATGAATGGGTCAACCAGGAAATTAAAGAAGAATTTTAAAAAAATCATGGAAACAAATGAAAATGAAAATGCAGCTGTTCAAAATCACTGGGATGCAGCAAAGGTGGTCCTAAGACAAAAGTATATAGCAATACAAGCCTTTCTCAAGAAACAAGAGAGGTCTCAAATACACAACCTAACCCTACACCTAAAGGAGCTGGAGAAAGAACAGCAAATAAAGCCTAAACCCAGCAGGAGAAGAGAAATAATAAAGATCAGAGCAGAAGTCAATGAAATAGAAACCAAAAGAACAGTAGAACAGATCAACGAAACTAGGAGCTGGTTCTTTGAAAGAATTAATAAGATCGAGAAACCCCTGGCCAGACTTACAAAAAGAAAAGAGAAAGGACCCAAATAAATGAAAGAGAAGAGATCACAACACCAAAGAAATCAATTATAAGAACATATTATGAGCAACTATATGCCAGCAAATTAGACAATCTGGAAGAAATGGATGCATTCCTAGAGATGTATCAACTACCAAAACTGAACCAGGAAGAAATAGAAAACCTGAATAGACCCATGACCAGTAAGGAAATTGAAGCAGTCATCAAAAATCTCCCAACAAACAAGAGTCCAAGGTCAGATGGATTCCCAGGGGAATTCTACCAAACATTTAAAGAAGAATTAATAGCTATTTTTCTGAAACTGTTCCAAAAAATAGAAATGGAAGGAAAACTTCCAAACTCATTTTATGAGGCCAACATTACCTTGATCCCAAAACCAGACAAAGACCCCATCAAAAAGGAGAATTACAGACCAATATCCCTGCTGAACATGGATGCAAAAATTCTCACCAAAATACTAGCCAGTAGGATCCAACAGCGCATTAAAAGAATTATTCACCACAACCAAGTGGGATTTATTCCTGGCCTACAAGTTTGGTTCAATATCTGCGAATCAATCAATGTGATATAATACATTAATAAAAGAAAGAACAAGAACCATATGATCCTCTCAGTAGATGCAGAAAAAGCATTTGACAAAGTACAGCATCCTTTCTTGATCAAAACTCTTCAGAGTGTAGGGATAGAGGGTACATATCTCAGTATCATAAAAGCCATCTATGAAAAACCTACAGTGAATATCATTCTCAATGGGGAAAAACTGAGAGCTTTTCCCCTAAGGTCAGGAACAGGGAAGGGATGTCCACTATCACCACTGCGGTTCAACATAGTACTAGAAGTCCTAGCCTCAGCAATCAGACGACAAAAAGATAAAAGGCATCTGAATTGGCAAAGAATAAGTCAAACTCTCACTCTTTGCAGATGACATGATACTCTCTGTGGAAAACTCAAAGACTCCACCCCAAAACTGCTAGAACTCATACAGGAATTCAGTAAAGTGGCAGGATATAAAATCAATGTACAGAAATCAGTGGCATTTCTATACACAAACAACAAGACAGAAGAAAGAGAAATTAAGGAGTCGATCCCATTTACAATTGCACCCAAAATCATGAGATCCCTAGGAATAAATCTAACCAAAGAGGCAAAGAATCTGTACTCAGAAAACTACAGAATACTCATGAAAGAAATAGAGGAAGGCAGAAAGAAATGGAAAAACGTTCCATGCTCATGGATTGGAAGAACAAATATTGTGAAAATGTCTATGCTACCTGGAGAAATCTATATATTTAGTGCAATCCCTATCAAAATACCATCCACTTTTTTCAAAGAAATGGAACAAATAATCCTAAAATTTGTATGGAACCAGAAAAGACCCCGAATAGCCAGAGGAATTTTGAAAAAGCAAAGCAAAGCATCACAATTCCGGACTTCAAGCTCTATTACAAAGCTGTCATCATCAAGACAGTATGGTACTGGCACAAAAACAGACACAAAGATCAGTGGAACAGAATCGAGAGCCCAGAAATGTACCCTCAACTCTATGATCAACTAATCTTTGACAAAGCAGGAAAGAATGTCCAATGAAAAAAAGACAGTCTCTTCAACAAATGGTGTTGGGAAAATTGGACAGCCACATGCAGAAGAATGAAACTGGACCATTTCCTTACACCACACACAAAAACAGACTCAAAATGGATGAAAGACCTAAACGTGAGACAGGAGTCCCTCAAAATCCTAAAGGAGATCACAGGCAGCAACCTCTTCGACCTCAGCCACAGCAACTTCTTCCTAGAAACATCTCCAAAGGCAAGGGAAGCAAGGGCAAAAAAGGAACTATTGGGAGTTCATCATGATAAAAATCTTCTGCACAGCAAAGGAAACAGTCAACCAAACCAAAAGACAACTGACAAAATGGGAGAAGATATTTGCAAATGACATACCAGATAAAGGGCTAGTATCCAAAATCTATAAAGAACTTATTAAACTCAACAGCCAAAGAACAAATGATCCAATCAAGAAATGGGCAGACGACATGAACAGACATTTCTGCAAAGAAGAAATCCAAATGGCCAACAGACACATGAGAAAGTGCTCAGCATCACTCGGCATCAGGGAAATTCCAATCAAAACCTCCATGAGATACCACCTCACACCAGTCAGAAGGGCTAAAATTAACAAGTCAGGAAACGACAGATGTTGGCGGGGATGCGGAGAAAGGAGAACCCTCCTACAGTGTTGGTGGGAATGCAAGCTGGTGCAGCCACTCTGGAAAACAGTATGGAGGTTCCTCAAAAAGTTGAAAATAGGGCTACCCTACGACTCAGCAATTGCACTACTGGGTATTTACTCCAAAGATACAAATGTAGTGATCTGAAGGGGCATGTGCCCCCCAATGTTTATAGCAGCCATGTGCGCAGCAGCCAAACTATGGAAAGAGCCACAATGTCCATCAACAGATGAATGGATAAAGAAGATGGATATATACACAATGGAATACTATGCAGCCATCAAAAATGAAATCTTGCCACTTGCAACAACATGGATGGAACTAGAGGGTATTATGCCGAGTGAAATAAGTCAGTCAGAGAAAGACAATTATTATATGATCTCACTGATGTGAGGAATTTGAGAGACAAGACAGAGGATCATAGGGGAAGGGAGGGAAAAATGAAACAAGACAAAACCAGAGAGGGAGACAAACCATAAGGTACTCTTTTTTTTAAAGATTTATTTACTTATTTACTTGAAAGAGAGAGAATGAGAGAGAGAGAGAGAGAGAGAGAGAGAGCACATGAGAGGGGGGAGGGTCAGAGGGAGAAGCAGACTCCCTGCTGAGCAGGGAGCCCGATGCGGGACTCGATCCCGGGACTCCAGGATCATGACCTGAGCCGAAGGCAGTTGCTTAACCAACTGAGCCACCCAGGCGCCCCAACCATAAGGTACTCTTAATCTCAGGAAACAAACTGAGGGTTGCTGGAGTGGAGGGGAGTGGGAGGGATGGGGTGGCTGGGTGATGGACACTGGGGAGGGTATGTGCTATGGTGAGTGCTGTGAATCGTGTAAGACTGATGAATCACAGACCTGTACCCCTGATACAAATAAGACATTATATATTAATAAAAAAATTCTATTTTGTTCTATATTAGTATTGGTAACCCAGCTTTCTTTTGACATCTATTTGCATGGTAAATGTTTCTCCATCCCCTCACTTTCAATCTGCAATTGTCTTTCAGTTTGAAATGAGTCTCTTGTAGGCAGTATATAGATGGGTCTTATTTTTTTATGCACTCTGTCACCCTATGTCTTATTTATTTATTTATTTATTTATTTATTTATTTTCACCCTATGTCTTTTGATTGGAGTGTTTAGTCCATTTACATTCAAAGTAATTATTGATAAATATGTAATTATTGCTATTTTATTATTTTTTGTTGTTTTTGTAGATATTCTCTGATCCTTTGTTCTCTTGCTCTTTCATGGTTTATTGGCTTTCTTTAGTGATATATTTAGATTCCTTTCTCTTTGTTCTTTGCATATCTATTTCTGGTTTTTGATTTGTGGTTACCATTAGGTTTGTATATAAGCTCTTCTGCATGTAGCAGTCTATATTAAGTTGATGGTCACTTAAGGTTGAACACATTCTTTACTCCTCACCCCCCCTTCTACATTTTAGGCATGTGGTGACGTACTTCACATCCTTCTGTGAGTCCCTTGACTTATTTTTACAGATATACTTTTTTTTTTGCTGCTTTTGTGCTTCCAACTTTTTTACTCTCACTTATGGTTTTTCTTTCCACTCAAAGAGCCCTCTTTAATATTTTTATGGCAGGGCTGGTTTAGTGGTCATGAACTCCTTTAGTTTTTGTTTGTCTGAGAAACTCCATATCTCTCCTATTCTGAATGGTAGCCTTGCTGCATAGTTTTCTCGGCTGCAGATTTTTCCCTTTCAGCACTGTGAATGTATCATGCCACTGCCTTCTGGCCTGTGAAGTTTCTGCTGAAAAATCTGCTGATGCCCTTATGGGGTTTCCCTTGTATGTAATTGCTTTATTTTTGTTTAGCACTACTTTTCCCCCTTCTTTTTTTAAAAATTTTATTTTTAAGTAATCTGTACACCCAACATGGGGCTCAAACTCACAACCTGAAGATCAAGAGTTCCATGCTCTATGGACTGAGCCAGCCAGGTCCCCTACTTTTTGCGATTTTAATTACTATGTGTCTTGGTGTGGGCCTCCTTGGATTGATTTTGTTTGGAGTTCTACTTCAGGCGGGCAGAACAAACTCCACAACTAAATGTGGACCAGTGCTGTATTATTGATTTATTCGAGAGAGACAGAGAGAGAGAGAGAAAGAGAGAGCACACCAGAGGGGAGAGGGGCAGAGAGAGAGAAGGAGAAGCAGACTTCCTGCTGAGCAGGGAGCCTGATGCCTGATGCAGGGCTTGATCCCAGGACCCCGGGATCATCACCTGAGCTGAAGGCAGACCCTTAACTGACTGACCCAACCAGGCACCCCTATGATCATTACTTTAAATTCTCTTTCAAGCATATTATTTATCTCCATTTTGCTTAAGTTTCTGGCTGTCGTTTTTGTCCCATTCTTTCATTTGGGACATATTCCTGTGTCCTCTCATTTTGCCTAACTCTCTGTCTGTTTCTGTGTGTTAGGAAAGTCAGCTACATCTCCTGCTCTTACAAGTAATGGTGGAGCAGGCATTTTTAATAAGGTGGCACTGTTTTTTTTTCCCACAGGGGATGCAAAGCCGCTGGGGAGACCAGGGTGGCCATGGTTGCTCCTTGAATTGCGCATGGGAGGGTGGGTCGTGTAGTTTTAACAAGATTCGGTTGTCTTCCTCAGGAGGTTGGGAGATGCAGTGTTGGCAAGGTTTGCACCTGCCTTGCAGGGAAGGAGACCTGCCGACCTGGGACTGAGGCAGGTCTGGCTAAAGGGGTAGGGGCACAGTGTCAGCAAGTTAGGTGGTGAATGCCTGGCTGCACTGGTTCCTGGAGGTGGTTGTATGTTTACGCTGAGAGGCAGGGGAAATGGCGCCTGCCAACTCCTTTGTTCCTGGAGAAGTCCCTCAGGGAACTCTGAGATTAGTAACTAACTCTCTCTCCTGTATGCTCCAGGCATTTTTCAAACTGCTGCTCCTATGCTGTATCTCTGCAGGCTGTTTGTTGTGCTTTCTCTTTAAGGGTGAGGACTCAGCTTCCTATCTCCCTCTGGGCTCTCCCAGAGCCAAACCTGCTGATTTTTAAAGTTCCAGGCTTTATGCCTCACTGGCTGAAAGAACTCAACCAAATTTGGCCCCTGATTTTCAACACCAAATGCTATGTGGATTTCTCTTCCCCGTACAAGCTTCCTGGTGTGATAGTCAGTTTCTCATCCCTCTCTGCACTCATGGCTCCTTCTCTCCTCTGGTCAGACCCACAGGGCTTAGCTCTCTTCACCACATCCCTGCCCTGCCTACCTTCTTCAACGTGGCCTCTTTTCTACATTTAGTTGTGGAGTTTGTTTTGCCAGTCTTTGGGTCATTTTCTGGGTTGTTGGCACTGATGTGAGTGTTATCTAGTTGTATCCATGGGAGGAGGTGAGTTTAGGGTCCTACTACCATGCCAGCTTCCTGGCAGTGACTCTTGCTTTTTTTCTTCATTTTGTAACTCTATGTGTTTTGATTGGAGTGTTTAGTCCATTTATATTCCTAGTAATTATTAATACGTATGTATTTATTGCCATTTTGTTACTTTTGTTAATCACTTTTTGGAGTTCTTCTCTGTTCCTTTATTCTCTTGCTCTCTTCTCTCATGGTTTGCTGGCTTTCCTTAGTGATATACTTGGATTCCTTTCTCTTTATGTGTTGCATATCTATCACGTTTTTGATTTGTGGTTACCATTAGGTTTTTTTTTTTAAGATTTTGTTTATTTATTTGACAGAGAGAGACACAGCGAGAGAGGGAACACAAGCAGGGGGAGTGGGAGAGGGAGAAGCAGGCTTCCCCGCACAGCAGGGAGCCTGATGTGGGGCTCGATCCCAGGACCCTGGGACCATGACCTGAGCCGAAGGCAGATGCTTAACGACTGAGCCACCCAGGGGCCCCACCATTAGATTTGTATATAACATCTCCTGCACATAGCCATCCATATTAAGTTGATGGTCGCTTCAGCTTGAACCCATTCTAAAAGCACTAAATATTTACTCCTCTCCCCTTCATGTTTTACATATGGTGTGATAGTTTACATCTTTTTATTCTGTGAGTCTCTTGATTGGTTTTTATAGATATACTTAATTTTGCTGCTTTTGTGCTCCCTACTCTTCTTACTCCTGTTTATGGTCTTTCCTTTCCACTCCAAAAGTCCCCTTTAACATTTCTTGTAAGGCTGGTTTAGTGGTGAAGAATTCCTTTAACTTCTGTTCATCTGGGAAACTCTTTTTCTCTTTTTATCTGAACGATAGCCTTACTGAGTAGAGTATTTTTGATTGCAGGGGTTTTTTTGTTTTTGTTTTGTTTTTGTTTTTGTTTTCTTTCCCCTTTCAGTACTGTGAATATGTCATGCCACTGTCTTCTGGCCTGCAAAATTTCCGGTGAAAAATCAACTGATAGCTTCATGGGATTTCCCTTGTGTGTAACTGTTTTCTGTTACTCCTTTTAAAATTCTCTCTTTATACTACATTTTGCCATTTTAATTACTATGTGTCTTGGTGTGGATCTTCTTGGGTTGATTTTGTTGGGGGTGGGGGAGGGTCTCTGTGCCTCCTGGATCTGGATTTCTGTTTTCTTCCCTAGTTCAGAAAGTTTTCTGTTATTATTTCTTCAAATGAATTTTCTGTCCCCTTTTCTCTCTCTTCTCCTTCTGGGATGCCTATAATGGGAATGTTATTACACTTGATGGTGTCACTGAGTTCCCTAAATCTATTCTTATTTTTTATCGTTCTTTTTTTTCTCCTGTTCAGCTTGATTGCTTTCCATTACTCTGTCTTCCAGGTCACTGATCCATTCTTATGCTTCCTCTAGCCTAACTTAATTTTAGTTATTGAGTTCTTCATCTCTAATTTTTAAAAAATGTTTTCTATTTCTTTGTTCGGGATCTCACTGAAATCCTTCACTCTTTTCTCAAGTCCAGTGAGTATCTGTATGATCATTACTTAAAATTCTCTATCAGGCATATTACTTATCTCTGTTTTATTTAGCTCTCTTGCTGTGATTTTGTCTTGGTCTTTCATTTGGGACATAGTCCTCTGTCCCCTCATTTGTCTAACTCTGTGTCTGTTTCTGTGTATTAGGAAAGTCAGCTACATCTCCTGCTCTTGAAAGTGGTGGCCTTATAAAGAAGAGGTCCTGCAGTGCCCTGAAGTGCAATGTCCCCTGTTCACTAGACCCTGGTGCTCCAGGCATGTCTCCTAGTTGTGTTATGTGCACCCTACCTTTGTGGCTGAGCCACATTTGCCTTCAGTCCAGTCACCTGCAGTGGTTCTCTTTGCCTGCTTTGGACAGGGTTTGGTCCCCACGTTGTTAATAGGCCAGTCTGGGTCTGCCTTGAGCATCTGTTGGGTCAGAACAGGCATTTGCCAGAGCTGGGTGGCATCAAACTGCAAGGCACTCTCCCTTTGTTGTCCCCTGAGAAGCTTTCAAAGGTTTATCTATTTATTTGAGAGAGAGAGAGAGAGAGCAAGAGATCATGTGCTTGTGCCTGTGGGGGGCAGGCAGAGGGAGAGAGAACCTCAAGCAGACTCTGTTCTGAGTGCAAAGCCTGATGTGGGCCTCCGTCCCATGACCCTGAGATCATGACCTGAGCCAAAATCAACAGCTGGATGCCAAACTGACTGAGCCACCCAGGTGTCCCATCCCCTGAGAAGTTTTCATTGGTGAGTGGGGCCTGTAGTCAGACCAGATGTTCATGATCCAGTGTTGATAGGTGTGTATTTTTAGGAATTTGTCCATTTCCTCTAGGTTAACCAATTTGTTGATGTACAATTGTTCACAATATTCTCTTACAATAGTTTTTATGTCTGTAAAATCAGTTTAAGGTCTCCTCTTCCATTTCTGATTTTAGTTGAGTCTTTTCTCTTTTTTTCTTAGTTAATCCAGCTAAGTGTTTGTCAACTTTATCTTTTCAAAAACCACTTTTAATTTTGTTGATTTTTTTTCTGTTGTTTTTTTTCTATTCTCTATTTTGTTTATCTCTGCTCTAATCTTATTATTTCCTTCCTATGCTAGCTTGGTTTTAGTTCGTTCTTCTTTTTCTAGTTCCTTGAGGTATGAAGTTAGGTTGTTGATTTGAGACCTTTCTTTTCTTTTCTTTTCTTTTCTTTTCTTTTCTTTTCTTTTTAATATAAGCATTTACAGCTATAAGGATCCCCCTGCTTTCACTGCATCTCATAAGATTTGGTATGCTGTGTTTTCGTTTTCATTTGTCTTAAGGTATTTTCTAATTTCCCTTGTAATTTATTCTTTGGCCCATAGGTGATTTTATGGCCATGTTCTTTAATTTCCATGAATTTGTGGATTTTCATTTTCCTTCTGCTATTGATTTCTAGTGCCTTCCTTTGTTATTGGGAAAAGATACCGTCTATGACTTCAGTCATTTAAATTTGTTAAGACTTGTTTTGTGGCCTAAAATGTGGTATATCTTAGAGAATGTTTTGTATGCACTTGAGAAGAATATACATTCTGTCGTTGTTGGGTGTTCTGCATATATCTGTTAGGTCCAGTTAGTTTGTAGTATCATTCAGGTCATGCATTTACTTATTGATCTTCTGTCTGGTTATTCTATTTCTTTCCTTTAAAAATTATACCATCTATTGAAAGTAATACATTCACATGGTTCAGAATTTTAAAAGTACATGAGGTCCTTCCATTTTTGTCTCCCACTCTCCAGTTCTCTTCTCCAGAGGCACCCAGTGTTATCAGTTTCTTGGCTCTTTTGGAAGCTTTAAACAAAATACATATTTCTGGGGCTCTTCCTAGAGTTTTTGATATAGTAGATCTGGGTAGGGTTCTGGAAAACTGTACTTTTAGTAAGCCTCCACACAAGGTGATTCTGTTGCTCCTGATTTGAGGATTACAGCTCTAATCATCTTTTACATAAATGAACATGTGGCTCAGGCATTTTATTGAAAAGGACTAAGGCACTGAGTGGGATAGGGTACTCAGGGTAGATAATTGAGGAACAAAAATTTTCAAAGAATGAAAGGCCATCAAAAAGAGCATTTTGCAGCTGGGCAGTGGTGTGGAGAAAAGGCTGGTCTGGAATTAGGAGTCCGGGGTTCTCGTCCCAGATTTGCCACCAGTTTTTGGGGATGTTGGACACTAGTCAGTGCCCTTCTCTGTCCTAGGTTTCCTACCCATGAAGTGAAGAGACTGGACAAGATAGTCTCCAGAGCCACCTTCCCTGCAGCTCTTAAATTAGGGGATTCCAAGCCTCTGCTTTCCCATAACCCATCCATGTGCTTGTCAGTGTTTCAGAATGTTTGCATCCATATTCATCATTCCCTCCCTCCCTCCTCAGATGCGTACTGAGCTTGAAGTGAGAGTTGTATTTTCTGCGAAGAGCATCTGGAAAGGGGATCCCAGGCAGAGGGATTAGTGTGTGCATGAATACATGGAGGCAAGAAATAGCATGGCCTCTCTTTGTAGGGGAGGGGCTGTAACTGGCTCAGCATAAGTAGGATGGGGAGATTAGGGAATGTACCCTGGGCACCGGATGGGAAGTTAGGGTCCAGGCATTAAGGGCCTTGTGAGCCAGTCTAAGGAATTAGGGCTCTGCTCCAGAGGCAATGAGGAGGCATTGAAGATTTTCTATGGGAGAGTGATTCCCTCTAATTTAATCTTAGGAAGAATACTCTAGCAGAAATATGGAAGGTAAACTGGAGGAAGGCAATCCAAGCATAAGGGAGACCAGGTAGGAGGCAATGGCCTAAGTCTGACCAAGAAATCCTGACAACATAAATTTAAATGGTGAACTTGAGGGTCACCTGGGAGGCTCAGTCAGTCGAGTGTCCGACTTTGATTTCAGTTCAGGTCATGATCTTGGGGTCCTGGGGCTGAGTCCCATGTAGGCTCCATGCTCAGTGTGGAGCTCTCTTTCTGCCCCTCCCCCTACTCTTGTTCTCTTTCTCTAAAGTAAATGGATAAATCTTCATAAATAAATAACCAGTGAACTTGAAAGAGTAGATGGATTCAAGAGACAGTAAAAAGAAAGGATTGATGGGATCGGTAACTGATTGGTCAAGGTGAAAGAGATTTTAGTGATGCTCATCTTCTCTGAGTCTTTATGCCAGTGAAATCATCCTAACTATTAAAAAGCCTTTGTGCAAAAAAAAGATGTTGATTCCACTGTTATTTTTGATAGGAGATTAGAAGCATTCTGAGTTGCTTTTGAGGTGTGTTCCCCCTTATGCAGCCTGTGGGATTGACTTAGCTTGGAGGGGGAACAAAGCAAGGAGGCCCCCATTGCTGACTTCTAAGGGGGAAGAGAGCTTGAGGAAGATGGTACAGGGCCACCTAAGATCTTTGAGGGTCAGAAACATGCCACCCCAGGTCACATGAAATATAATAAAATGCACCTGCGCCCACAATTCAATATCCCTTAAATCTAACTACATGAGAGTCGCATTACACTTGCCTGTTTGACAAAGGTTACATTTTGCAGGCAAACATTTATTGTGATCGTGCTATTTTTAGTCTTTGGAGTCAATCTCTTTTGTTTGCTCGTTGGTCGCTTTGTAGCTTGCAAACATTTTGCTCAGCCTCAGCACTGTGTGAAGTGACCTGGGGTGTGCTGAGGCCAGGGGGTGGCAGTTTCGGGGAGCCCCACTGCATCCAGAGAAGGAACTTTCTACCCACGAGAGAGCTGCTCCACCAGAAGAGCTTCCTGTTCCTGGACATAATTTTATTTCAGGCCAACTAACATTCATTTAGCACCTGGTATATGCCGGGCACTGTCCCGCCATCGGACCTGCGGCAGGAAGGATTTCTGGCCTTAGTGGGAAACAGGAAAGCATGGTCTCTGGGGTCCCTCCGTGTTTAATGATTTCATGGCCATGAAGGCTCTGTCCAGAGGCCTGCCACTCGCAGTGTGATTCCTGGCCCAGCAGCACTGGCTGGGAACTTGTTAGAAATGGCGGATCTCAGGCTCCGCCCCCCCCACCCCCCAGCCCTAGGAATCAGAATTTGCATTCTCACAAGCTCCCAGGTGATTCACGTACACAGAACAGCTTGAGAAGTGCTGTCCTTGTGCCCTGACGGCCTCCATTGCTCTCACCAGCAGTGGCCTGCCCTGAGCTGACCACAGCTCTCAGCTTAAGGGCTTATTTCTGACGTAGGCTCATCATTAGCTGATGACCGCACATGCATCCCCAGCAAGCAACTCTGGGCCCCCGTGGGGCTGGCTAGAGGCTGTGGGTTGTACAGAAGCTCATGGGGTACTCTCAGGCAGGGGGACCACGGTCTGGGTGAGGAAGGGGCCTGCTGAGGACTCCCTGACACCCTCAGAGCACCCTCCTCTATCCGCAGAAGCCCATTCTGTCTTGCACCATGAGTCTCCTTGGCGGACCTGGGATTGGCATGCAGCAGCATGGGGCTTTCTTCAACGTGCAGGCCGAGGACGCTGCTGCTATGAGGGGTCTGTCTTTGGGGAGGGCAGAGCGGCGTCTGCAGGGACCCTGGGCAGGTTGTAATTTTGATTTTCTGTCCTGCCACCTGGGGGTTGGGATGCCACTCAGTCACTTACTCCCTAAGCATTTGCTAAGCACCCACTGTGTGCCAGGTACTTTGCCAACATCTGATTAATCCGTGCCCCAATATCTCCCAAGGAGTGGTTGGGAGCCGAGGCTCAGCCTTGTGAGGTGACTGGGCCAGGCTGCCGGGTGCGCTCCCCTTCAGGCGGGCCCTGAGAAAGCCAAGGGCGCGGGGCCCGGCGGCCGTGGGGTGGGCGGGGCAAGCAACCAGGGAGTTACTGGTCCCCCAAAGACTGAAGCAGGTGGAGCCGAGCGCCCGCCCTCACGGGGTTTGCAGCCCTGGGAGTGTTAGGACAAATGCCCACATGGCTCTGAGGCAGGGTGGAGGATCCCAGAAGGTGGGGCCCTAGCTGCTAGATGACCACAAAATGCCAAGGGCCTGGGGCCTCTCTCCCTGGAAGCCTGTGGGATGCTCGGCCAGGGTCTCCTCCCTGCAGGCCCTGCCTGGGGACTCACCACTGGTCCGCTTTCTCGTGGTTTCTTTTCCAGCTGTCTGGCTACTGATTTCTAATATCCTAGCTCATTTTTTTTTATTTGAATGAATATCTATTTTATTATTTGGACTTGTATTGCTCCCAATTATTTTTCCCTTTTCTTTCTTTATTTTTTAAAGATTTTATTTATTTATTTGAGAGAGAGAATGGTAGAGAGAGAGCACGAGAGGGAAGAGGGTCAGAGGGAGAAGCAGACTCCCTGCTGAGCAGGGAGCCCGATGCGGGACTCGATCCCGGGACTCCAGGATCATGACCTGAGCCGAAGGCAGTCGCTTAACCAACTGAGCCACCCAGGCGCCCTATTTTTCCCTTTTAAATGGCCTCATTTTTACCTTCTGTCCTTTCCAACCTTTTAAGCCTTCTGGTTGAGCTCCTCTTTAATTATCTGTTTTTATTGTGGTATTTCCCTCCGATTTAAAAAATCGTATTTTTCTGACCCAATTTCTCAATTTCTGAGAAATTGAATTTATTGCTAAATGTTTGGAAAATATAGGAAAAGGGTATAAAGAAGAAAATTAAACTACCCCATTAAGCTCTCCTCTAGGGATAAGCACTGTGGCTTTCTTCTAGTCTCTTCAACTACTTTTTGTATTCACACACATTTACAGATACGTGCTGTAACCCTTTGTCCGCCACTTGTGTTGTAAATATTTGATGTTTGTTGAGAAAACATCTCTATGTCCTCGTAGCGAAAGGTGCCTTTACTTGCTCTAACCCCAGCAACACGAATGATCTACAGCAAACAGCGCAGGCGCCCGGTCCTCCACACCCGCACGCCGCGCCTCGGAAGACCAACCCAACGTCATGACTAGCTGTTCGACATACATCCCTCTAGAATTTCAAAATGCATTTTTATGTATGTTTTAAGCAAGAATTGTATTAGACACGTGGTTCTAACAGCGTGATGGGTGTCTTTCCACGTGAGCCCCGAGTGGGGTGGAGGTGGGGTTGTGAAGGCCCCACAGGTAAGGTGGGGTTCGTGGCCCTGAGCCGGGGAACCCCGGAAGGCTGCTCTTGTCCACGGATCACCGGAGAGGTTCCCAAAGGGAGCTCATGTATGTGGCTCAGCAGCCAGATGGGGATCAAAGCACCATTCATTTCATTACTGGCTGAGCAAATGCCTGAAACTGGAGAGGCCTGGGTTTGAAAATCGGCACACAACGTGCATCCTGGTGCTTCCATCTTAGAGCAGGTCCGTGTTCCTGCAATTAGTGAGCAGGAGGCCAGTTAGCCAACATTGCTCGGCGGCCACAGGCTGGAGGTGTGGGAGGTGGCTTCTCCAGTTTCCTGGTTCCCTCTCAGAAGAGGTGCTAGGTAGCCAGCTGTCAAGGCTGGAGCTCTGCCTGAGCAGGGGTTTTTCGGAGTCTCTTGGATTCCATTGTAATGATGATAGCAACTCACAGAGTTAGTCTGCGCCAGGCACAGCTCTGAGCCTGCTTCTTATATACTAACTCTTAATCCTCCCGAGAGCTCTGGAAAGCAAACATGACATGATAGTATTTTAGGATGATAATGTTTTCCAGAGAAGAAAACTGAGGAACAGAGTGGTTAAGTAACTCATCAACAGTCACACAGCTGGCTAGATGTAGAATCTGGATTTGAACGTGGTCAGTCTCAAACCTGTGTTCCTAACTGTGATGCTGTTCTAGCTCTAGTTCCAGTTCTGTGATGCTACCAGCCCACGAGGGTGAGCACAGAGGGCAGTCTAGGGAAGAGCATGCATGGCCGTGTCCATTTAACACAGTAACGTCACCCCTGCTAGACAGGGTCTGATCAAAGCCTAACAACTCCTCCTCCAGGCTTGGGGTGTGTGGAGAGGAAGTGGCAGAGCAATCTGCCCTGCATGGAAAACCACCCGCAGAGCTGACACATTCTTTTTAACCACCACAAATCATGTCGTCAAAAGGCTTAATCTATTCACGAACATTTAGATGCTCGCTCCCTCTCTAAACATAAACAAAGCTTAGTGAATAAATCCCACTCCTTCTACCGAGCTTTCATTTTCCCTGAGCTGCTTTTCTGTCCTCCAGTAAAGTTGTGTAGTTTTTGTCACATAGGAATTTCACATTTCTTGTTAAGTTTATTCCTAGGTATTTTACAGCTGTTATTATTTTGAACTTAGGGTGTTTTAAAGCATATACATACATGTGTGTATATATATATATATATATATAGTGCTTGCATATTTTTATATTGTCAAATCTGCCCTTTTCCTCAACACCTGCCAACTTTGATACTAGCCTAGAAAGGTCTTCTCCACTCCAAGGTTATGGAGCCATTTGCTTAGATTTTCTTCTAAAATTTTCATGTTTTTACTTCGTATGATTAAAAGTGTTTTGTCTGCACTTAAGTTAACGTGGGGGTTTATTTAGCATCTGGTATGAGGACTCAACTTTATCTTCCAAATTGTTAGCCAGTTGAACGAATGTAATGTATTGAGTTACCCATCTTTTCCCCACTGATTCAACATTGTACCTTTATCACACATCAAATTCTTCTATCTAGTGAATCTCCTCCTCAGTTTTGTGTTCTGTTCTATTGATCTGTTAGTTTATTCCTGGGCTGATACTACAAAATGACTTTATTTCTTATTAGAAAAGCAATAAAGGCTTATTACAGAAAGATTAGAAAATACACAGACAGAAACAAAAAACACTCATGATTGTATCCCGGGATAACTACCATTTTACTATTGTGTCTATCATTCCAGATCATTTCATTTATATAAACATGTGTAAATATATATTCATATAGTAAAATTAAGACGATGCTGTATAGTTTTGAAAACTTTTTTCACTGTCTGATACTTCAAGAATGTTTCCTTGCTAATAAATACTTTTTTTTTTTTTGAGAGAGAGAGTGTGCAAGCGGCAGGGAGGAACAGAGGGAGAGGGAGAGAGAGAGAATCTCAAGCAGACTCTGTGCTGAGCGTGGAGCCTGATGTGGGGCTTGATCTCACCACCCTGAGATCATGACCTGAGCCGAAATCCAGAGTTGGACGCTTAACTGACTGAGCCACCCAGATGCCCCCTAATAAATACTCTTTTTAAAACATTTTTATTGAAAAGTATAACATGCATGCAGAAAAGTACACAAAACACACACATTTAACTCAGTGATTTATCACAAAGTGAACACCCATGTAACCACAACTCAAGCCGGGAAATACCATTTGTCAGGACCCCGGAAGCCCATCTTACATGATGTCATTTCCCTACTTCTTCCCACAAGGAGAGCTTCCTTGATTTTCTTTTGGAATTTTACCACCTGAGCTTTTATCCCTAAACAATATAATTAATTTATCCCTAAACAATATAATTAATCTCAAAATAATTAATTTTTGAACTCTGGAGAAATTGAATTACTCCCTGAGTTTTTTCTGCGACTGGCTTCTTTCACTCAGCATTATATTTACAACAACCTTCCATGTTGGTGTAGCAAAGGTTCTTTCACTTTAATGGCTGCCTTATTCGAGGACTACACCACAACTTATTTACAATTCTTTTTTTTTTAAGATTTTATTTATTCATTTGACAGAGAGAGACAGAGACACGGTGAGAGAGGGAACACAAGCAGGGGGAGTGGGAGAGGGAGAAGCAGGCTTCCAGCAGAGCAGGGAGCCCGATGCAGGGCTCGATCCCAGGACCCCGGGATCATGACCTGAGCCAAAGGCAGACGCTCAACCCACTGAGCCACCCAGGTGCCCCTATTTATAATTCTACTTTCTATGCACATTTGGATTGTTTCCAGGCTTTTTAAAAAAAGATGTTTTATTTTTTAAAAATTATTTTATTTATTTTGAGAGGGGTGGGGAGAGGAGCAGAGGGAGAGAGAATCCTAACCAGACTCCACTCTGAGCACTGAGCCCGACATAGGGCTCCCTCTCACAACCTTGAGATCATGACCTGAACCAAAGTCAAGAGTTGGACGCTTAACAAACTGAGCCATCCAGGTGCCCCAAGATTTTTTATTTTTAAGTAATCTCTACACCCAACATGGGACTTGAACTCACAACCCTGAGGTCAAGAGTCACATGCCCTTCTGACTGAGCCAGCCAGGTGCCCCTCTCTGCTTCTACTAATTTGACTATTTTAGATTCCACAAATATGTCAGATCATGCAGTATTTCTCTTTCTATGTCTGGCTTATTTCACTTAGCATAATATCCTACAAATTCATTCATATTGTAGCAAATGGCAGATTTCCTTCTTTTTTGAGACTGAATAATATTGTAATATATTATATTCTAATATATCACATTTTCTTTATCCATTCATCTGTTGACGAATATTTAGATTGTCTTCATTCTTTGGCAATTGTGAATATTGCTTTAAGGAACGTGGAAGTGAAGTTACCTCCTTGAGATACTGATTTCATTTCTTTTGGATATGCCTCCAGAAGTGGGATTGCTGCATCATAGGTAGTGTTAGTTTTAATTTTTTGAGAAACTGCCATACTGTTTCCATAGTGGCTGCACCAATTTATATTCCACTAACAGTTTATAAGAGTTCCCTTTTCTCCGCATCCTTGCCAGCACATCTTTTGTCTTTTTGACTTCAGCCATTCTAACAGATATGAAGGGATATCTCATTGTGGTTTTGATTTGCGTTTCCCTGATGATGAGTAACATTGAGAAGCTGTATGTATACCAGTTGGCCAATTAGTTTGCTAGTATTTTATTAAAAAAAAAAAAACTTAGGGGGCGCCTGGGTGGCTCAGTCTATAAGCGTCTGCCTTCGGCTCAGGTCATGATCCCAGGGTCCTGGGATCGAGCCCCACATCGGGCTCCCTGCTCCGAGGGAAGCCTGCTTCTCCCTCTCCCACTCCCCCTGCTTGTGTTCCCTCTCTTGCAGTGTCTCTCTCTGTCAAATAAATAAATAAAATCTTTCAAAAAATAAAAAATTTTAAAAACTTAGAATTTTGCATTTATAATCACGAGAAAGATTTATCTGTAATTTTTCTTTCTGGTAGTGTCCTTTTGGTATCAAGGTTATGTAGACTTCAAAAGAACACATAAAAGTGTTCTTTTCTTTTTTTTTAAGATTTTTATTTATTATTTGTCAGAGAGAGAGAGAGCACAAGCAGGGGGAGCAGTAGAGGGAGAGGGAGAAGCAGGCTCCTCACTGAGCAAGGAGCCCGATGTGGGACTCGATCCCAGGACCCTGGGATCATGACCTGAGCCGAAGGCAGACGCTTAACGACTAAGCCACCCAGGCGTCCCAAAAGTATTCTTTTCTTTTCTATTCTCTGAAAAAGTTTGTGTAAGATTAGAATTAGTTTTCCAATAAGTATTTGGAAGCATAGGAGATCAGATTCAATTCCTAGCTAGTTCTAAGACTATTCAGATTTTCTATTTCTTATATCTCTTTTTGGTAAAATGCTTTTCTAGGAATTAGTTCAGTTTTGGATTTGTTGGCATGGTGTTCCATAGTTTCCTCTTACTATCTTCTTGAAGTCTGTTGATACTATAATGATATTCTCTTTCCAAATTCTGATACCGGTTATTTGCATTCTCTTTCTCTCTGGAACAAAGCTCATACATATTATTATTTTTCCCAAAGAAAACAAAATTTGTCTTTTATTTTATTAGTTTTTGCTCTTTATCCTTTTTTCTCCTTTCTTTGAGTTTTATTTGCTGTTCTTTTCTAGCTTTTTAAGGAAAGATACTTAGATAATGGATTTATTTTCTTTTCTAGCACCTGCATTTAAAGCCATAAATTGCACTCTATTCATAGTTTTTGCTGCATCTCACAATTTTGATGCATATTTTTATTATCCTTCACTTCAAAAGATTTTTTTTTATTTTGCTTTGTGATTTCATCTTTGACTCCTGGGTTACTTAGAAGTATATTGCTTAATTTCTGCACATTTGTGCCTTTTCTAGCGACCTTGTGTAACTGATTTCTAGCTTAATTCCACTGCAGTCAGAACATATATGATCTCAGTACTTTGAAATATGTTAAGACTTGCTTTATGGCCCAGTTTGTCACTGATTTTAGTAAACCTTTAATTTGCACTTGTAAATAATACAGATTCTGTGGTCATTGGGTGCAGTGTCCTATATATGTCAGTTAAGTCAGGTTTGCTAATAATGTCCTAATCTTCTGAATTTTTATGGATTTTTAATCATTTTCAGTTACAGATGAGAGGCATCAGAGTATGCCACTCCAAAATATGCCACTCCAGCATAAGGATGATTTTGAGCTAAAGGCAATTGAGAAGAAGCAAACACAAGAAAAACTCTTCCCCCAGTCACTTCCACCAGGAAGGACAGAATGATTGGTAACCAACACAAACAACTCTAGAGTCTTCTCAGTCTGGAGATGGGGCCAGAGGAGTCTACATAACAAATCTTACTCCCCTATATGCTTACTTTCCCATAATTTGCTGTTCTAGAGCTCAAAGTCCCTTTCTTTTGTTTTGTCACTTCTGTATAATTTTTCGCTCTTTTGTAGAGATGATTTGGGAGCCCACGTTCTAACCAGCCCTTTGAGTTATTCATTGTTAAGACCTATATGTATGTGTGATACAGGTGTTAACCAACTTCTGTCTGTCTTCCTCTTGTTTTTGTTTTTTAAAAATATTTTATTTGTTTATTTTTAGAGAGAGAGAGCACATGTGTGAGCGGAGGAGGAGGGACATGGGCAGAGGGGGAGAGAGAGAGAGAATCTTTTTTTTGAAAATTTTTTATTTATTTATTTGAGTGAGTGAGAGAGAGAGAGAACAAGGGGAGTGGGGAGGGAGGGACTGAGGGAGACGGAGAAGCAGACTCCCCGCTGCGCAGGGAGCCGAATGCAAGGCTCAATCCTGGGACCCTGGGATCATGACCTGAGCCGAAAGTAGATGCTTAAATGACTGAGCCACCCAGGCGCCCTTGTTTCCTCTTGTTAATTTGTTGTTGCTGTTGTTGTTGTTTATTCAGTCTCATTTTCAGGGTCCCAACCAGTGAACCTAAGATGGGTAGAGGAAAAACTTTCTTCCTCTCCTATAGTTTTGGCAACTGTGAAGGGCCAGTAAAAGCCTGGGATGCCCCACTGGCTCTGGAACCTACAGATGAAATCCTGGAACACTGGGTAAAAGCTGGCAAGAAGTTAAGAATTCGTTTGTCATGTCAACTTCCTGGATGTCTGTTTGTGGTGGCTGGTTGAGAGAAGAAGGTAAGAATTCCTCCTTGTCCTTCCCCCACCCAAAATTTAGATTAATAGGAGAAAATATTTGTGTGAGATAGTTCTTTGGGTTTGTGCTGTTTTTGCTATTTGTTATTGATCTGATTCTCTCCCAAGGGCAGACATAATTTTTCTTTGTCTTTGTCTTTTGTGTCATTTGTCATAGCGGGGAGAAGCATAAGATAAAACATAAATATAGGTCCTGGAAGCCCCTTGTTTGAGTTGGCCTCACAGGTTGGTGAGTTGACTTCTCCCCGGGACTGATATCTATTTGGACAAACTTTGCTGTGGGTCACCAATAAAAAAAAACAAAAACAAAAACAAACAAACAAACAAAAAACCCAGATGAAATTCTCTTTCTGTCTCACTTCATGTCTTGAGAGTTTGGCTTGGATCCCATGAAAGTGTATTTTCCTTGTTTTCTCTGCCTCCCCAGGCATGCAGATTGTTGGGGTCTGCATCCATAGGTGATGAGCTATCAGGCTGGGAATCGGAGACCCTTCCTCACCAACTGTGCCAGCAATCAGGGGAATCTGTCTGGGGTCCCAGCCCATAAGAAGCCTTTGTTGTCTTTAACCCTCGCTGCCTGGGCAGTGCTGGGAAAATCCCATCCTCACGTTGCCTCCCTGGTACTGCAGATTAGTGTGTCTGCATTTAAGGACATCTAACTTTTGTTGGACACTGGTGTTTCCATACTGCATGTGACAACAAAGTTCTTTGCTTTCTTTGACAATCTCTGGGAGTGACCCTTTCGGATCACGGGGGCTACATCATCTGTACCTGCTCTGGGGACACTGCCTGCATCCATGGTAAAAATTTACTCTAGTCCTAGAAAGTTGTTTCTGGGTCTTCCCTTAAAAAGGTTTTCTGGGCACCTGGCTCAGTCAGTGGAGTGTGTGACTCCTGATCTTGGGATTGTGAGTTCGAGCCCCATGTTGGGTATAGAGATTACTTAAAAGTAAAATCTTAAAAAAAAAAAAAAAAGGTTTTCTTGTTTGTGCTGTGTTTGGAATGAGTATGCCTTTGGGAGAGCCTATGTATTGATGTCCAGGCAATAGATCTTTTGATTTGAAAATATTTTTATACATAAATGGATTTTTAGAAAGCTCTCATTCAAAACAAATATCATATTGGTACCTATGGAAAGATCACATTATAAGGAGGACACATGACACAAAGCATTACCATTAGCCTAAGGGACTCCCTTAAATTAGAAGGTAAAAGACATTAAAAGTCAAAGACAGAGAGAGAATTTGGAAATCAGAAGAGGAAAGTGACCTCTCACATACAAGGGAGTCCCCCTAGGTTCTAGTACCCAAGATCATGTGGTATTGGTGAATATATATCAATGGAATAGAATAGAGAGCCCATAAACAGATCCACATAAATCTAGTCAACTGATCTTTGACAAAGGAATAAAGATGATGCAATGGAGGAAGATGTGCTGGAACAACTGGACGTGTACATGCAAAAAAGTGAATCTAGACCCAGACTTTATGTCTTCCATAAAAATTAACTCAAATTGACCATGGACCTAAGTGTAAAACACAAAACTATATAAAATGACTCTGTGAAAGACAATGTCAAGAGAATGAGAAGACAAGCCACAGACTGGGAGACAGTATTTTTGAAAGCACATCTGATAAAAGACCATTGTCCAAAATATACAAAGAGCTCTTAAAACTCAGTGATAAGGAAACAAACAACCCGATTTAAAAATAGGTCCAAAACCTTAACAGGCACTTCAGCAAAGAAGATATACAGATAGAAAAAAAGCCCATGAAAAGATTCTCGTCATCAAGGAAATGTCTTACTTTGGTAAGATAACAATGAGGTACTGCTACACACATCTGTTAGAACGACCAAAATCCATAATAGCCACAACACCAAATGCTGTGGAGCAACAGGAATTCTCATTATTGCTGGTGAGAATGCAACATAGTGCACTCCCTTTGGAAGATAGCTGGCAATTTCTTACAAAAATAAAAATACTCTCATCATATGACCCAGTAATTGTGCTCTTTGGTCTTGCCCCGAAAGAGTTGAAAACTTAGTCCTCAAAACTCTGAAGCAAGGATGTCTATAGCAGCTTTGTTCATAATTGCCAAAACCTGGAAGCAACCAAGATGTCCTTCACTGGGTGAACGGATAAATAAACTACGGTAGATCCAGATAATGGGATATTATTCAACACTAAAAAGGAATGAGCTATCCAGTCATGAGAAGACATGGAAGGAACTTAAATGTGTTTGGGGTTCAGGATACGCTCTCCCAAAAATATGGCACACCTTGGGATGTTGAATATTTTAAGCTGAAGGAGTTTGAGAAAATGGCAGAAACAAGAAAAGTCTCTGTGACCTCCACAGTCCCTTGCTCTTCTTCCTTGAAACACATCATAAAACAGTCATGTGAGAGGTGCCCTCCCTATACCTGGAGGGAAGGAGCATCCTTATCTCTGAAGACAAAGGGTGCCAAGAAGTATCCTAACAAACAGGACCTGCAGAGTTCCCCCAGGTTACTACAATTAGCTTATACTCCTAACCTAGCATACTTCACTGCCTACTTTTCGTCAAACCTAGCGTAGGAACACACAAGTTCTCATCTCCTTGTGAAGGCTCATATGTCAGGTAACACTCACCTTAAATCAATTTGTTTACCTTTCTCCTGTTAACCTGTCTTTGTCAGTGCAATTGTCAGACCCAGTCAGGGACCCTAAAGGGGGTCAAGGAATAACTTTTTCTTCCCCTACAAATGAATATTACCAAGTGAAACAAGTCAATCTGAAAAGGCTATATTTTGTAGGATTCCAACTATGTGACATTTTGGAAAAGGAAAAACGATAGAGACAGTGAAAACAATCAATGGTTATCAGGGGTTTGGAGGGAGGGATAAATAATGAATGGCACAGAGGATTTTTAGGGCAGTGAAACTATTCTGTATGATACTGTAATGGGGGGTGCATGTCATCATACATTTATTTGTCCACACCCACAGAATGTACACCACCAAAGGGAACTCTAGTGTAAACCATGGACTTGGGTGATGATGATATGTCCATGTAGGCTCATCAGTTGTCACAAATGTACCCTCTGGTGGGGGGTGTGGATAATGGCAGAGGCTGTGCATGTGTGGGGACAGAGGTTACATGAGAAATTACCTGCCTTAATTTGGCTGTGAATCTAAAACTATTCTAAAAAATAAACTGTATTAAAAAAAATTTTTTTAAATGACTCAAAGCCTCCTCACCAACTGCAGGAGCTTTCTTATTTATCTCAAGACACTGCAGATACTAGAAAAAGCCATGACATTGGAAAAACAATTGTCCTACAGGTAAGAATACAAGGGAGGGGATTAAGTAGTAATGGTCCTAGATTTCTTTTTTTTTAATTCTTTTTTTTTAAATATTTTATTTATTTATTCATGAGAGACAGAGGGAGAGACAGAGGGAGAGAGAGAGAGAGAAGCAGAGGGAGAAGCAGGCTCCCAAGGAGCAGGGAACCCGATGGGGGAATCAATCCCAGGACCCTGGGATCATGACCTGAGCCGAAGGCAGACGCTTAACGACTGAGCCACCCAGGCGCCCGGTCCTAGATTTCTGATACTAGATAAATAGGCCTCCTGAATTCCTTCTGAGAGAAAACCTACATCCTTTCTCTGTCCCTTTGAGATGTAAATCTTACTATACCTTTGAAATATGAACATCCAAGGAGATAACCTGGCTCTGCAGCCCCCTGAGCTGGAAGGAAATAAACATGGGGAAAAAAGAAGCTTTTTTGGAAATAAACCGCCACTTGGTGTTTCCAAAAGGGCCCCTGGCCCAAAATGTAGTCCACACTCTCCATAATACTGCATGTCAGGGCAAATAAAAATCCTAAAATTCTCCACAGGTATTGGTAAAAAGTTTCAGCCCTCATTGAGCAGGTAACCTTAACTTGTTCCGTCTGCCAGAAACATAATTCCTATTAAAACCAAAATAAGACTGGGATGAGAATCAACTCATAAAAATTAGTGAAATTTATGTTTCTATAAATACCAAACTCATAGCAAAAATTTAGAATAAAAGCTGTAAGATCTCTATTTGCATTTGTATGCTTAGGTATTTATGTTGTAGACATGTGATATTATTCTAAGTCCAGATATTCTAAGTCCAGATGATATTGCCCAAATTAATATGTAAGAAAGCTCTATTAATTGACTTTTTTTTAAGTTGTATTTATTTATTTTAGAGAGAGAGAGAGAGAGAGCACGCGTGAGAGTGGGGGGGGTGGGGCAGAGGAAGAAAATCTTCACAAGAGCTCCTACACGGGACTGCATTTCAGAATCCACGAGATCATGACCTGAGTCTAAACCAAGACTTGGAGGCTTAAGTGACTGCACTACCCCGGAGCCCCTCTAGTCATCGAGTTTATTTTATTTATTTATTTATTTTTTTAAAGATTTTATTTATTTGAGAGAGAGAGAGAGAATGAGAGATAGAGAGCACGAGAGGGAAGAGGGTCAGAGAGAGAAGCAGACTCCCCGCTGAGCTGGGAGCCCGATGTGGGACTCGATCCCGGGACTCCGGGATCATGACCTGAGGGGAAGGCAGTCGCTTAACCAACTGCGCCACCCAGGCGCCCTCTAGTCATCGAGTTTAAAAAGTAAATGCTTGGGGGCGCCCGGCTGGCTCAGTCGGTGGAGTGCGGGACTCTTGATCTCGGGATTGTGAGTTCAAGCCCCATGTGGGGTGTAGAGATTACTTAAAAATAAAAAAATCTTAAAAAAAGTAAGTGCCCGTATAAATTAAGTTTGTTTTTTTAAAATAAGATCTGATTTATTTACTTGACAGAGAGAGTGAGCACAAGCAGGGGGAGGGGCAGGCAGAGGGAGAAGCAGGCTCCGGCTGAGCAGGGAGCCCGATGCCAGCTCGATCCCAGGACCCTGGGCCACCCAGGCACCCCTAAATTAAGTCTTTCTAACACTTTAAAAGAAAATAAAAACTAACCTCAATGTTTTTCAAGTTCACATGATGTGGGATAATCTTTGTTAAGTAAGGTTAGTTTACGATTATTTGTTAAATAAAAGTAAGTATGTCTTCAGAATTGGCAGCACTAGACAGAATGTAGATATACAATTTTATTCTGCCTGGGTTTACTAGTCAAATAAGCTTCTCCTAGATGTCTAAGATTATAAAATTATAAATTCAACCTAAGAACAAAAGATACAATAAAGATGAAGTGCTTGATGTATGTCAAACATGGCAGTAAAAATAAAAACGGGAGAAGGGAGAGACATATGTTTAACTTTCAGGCTTTTTGCTTCTGTGATTTTTTTTTTTTTTTGGATACTTGCCTGATTTGTCAACAAAAACAAAAAAATCAGGATGACGGTTAGCTTTATTTAATGTCTCATGATGTTTTCATGAGCAATCTAAACGTCATTGTTAAGGCAAGCAAATTAAATAAATGTAAGTGGGAAAACGTTTATAAATGAACTTTTTTTAAAAAAAGTTTATTTCTTTAAAGCAATCTCTGCACCCAACGTGGGGCTCTGACTTACAACCCCGATATCAAGAATCGCATGCTCCTCCCACTGAGCCCCTGCGAATGAACTTTTTGACAATAATTATGTTTTATAATATATCTACTTAAAAATAGTTTCCAAAATCTTTTTGGTAACTTGAAACCTTTAAGTTATACTAAGTTTAGTTAAATGATAGATATTCAGTGACTATCTAGATCACTTCCAAAAAAGATAAAATACTGAAACATTAATTGCTAAACATAAATATAAGTTTATCTACTTTGGCTTCTCAATTTTTATAGAGCGGCAAAAGATACTTGGATCTGTTAATAAGCATGTTTTTCTTGCCACACTGAAAAATTATACTATGAAAAATTATGTAGAAATTATGAAATGGCATATTAATACATTTACTAATCTGAAGAATGCTGATATATGATAGTTCACAATTGCATGATCCCCAGTCTTCTCTGGAAATTAAGGTCAGTAAGACTTAAGAATTCTAATCAATATATGTAAATGAGTACAAGGATACTATGGGTAAAGGAGAAAACCCCGCATGCAGAGCATGCAAGGAAAGTGAGACAGGTTTTTAAGGAAAGATGTAAGGAATGACAGGGGCAAATTTTTTTCTTTTTTTTTTTTTTAGATTTTCTTTTTTTAATTTTTTTAAAAGATTTTATTTATTTATTTGAGAGAGCGAGAATGAGAGAGAGAGAGAGTACATGAGAAGGGGGAGGGTCAGAGGGAGAAGCAGACTCCCTGCTGAGCAGGGAGCCCGATGCGGGACTCGATCCCGGGACTCCAGGATCATGACCTGAGCCGAAGGCAGTCGCTTAACCAACTGAGCCACCCAGGCGCCCTAGGTTTTATTTTAAAAGTCATCTCTGCACCCAACATGGGGCTCGAACTCACAACCCTGAGATCAAGAGTTACACGCTCCACCCACTGAGCCAGCCAGGCACCCCATGACGGGTACATTTTTGTTAAGGGAAAAGGAGAGTAATTTTGTCCTCGTTTAGAGGTTATTTAAGGTTGTTTCAGAATGAGAAAGAGGAAAATAAAGGGCAAAATCCTAAAGGGTATAGAAAGTTAAAAAAAGAGACAGAGAATATCTTACCTTGTGGTATCAAGCCAGCTAAAGTTGCATGGATTTATTATAAGGATATAAAGAAGCTTTAATATCAATAGAATACCAATGCAAAAGTAGAACTTGATTTTCTTTCTGTGTTAAAAAGATAAAGTTTCCTGGGACTATTGGTCTTTTTTTTTTTTTAGATTTTATTTATTTATTTGACAGAGAGAGACAGCGAGAGAGGGAACACAAGCAGGGGGAGCGGGAGAGGGAGAAGCAGGCTTCCTGCCGAGCAGGGAGCCCGATGCGGGGCTCGATCCCAGGACCCTGGGATCATGACCTGAGCCGAAGGCCGCTTAACGACTGAGCCCACCCAGGAGCCCCTATTGGTTTGTTCTTAAGAGAAAATTGTAAAAGGTGTTTGTCTTTTAATCTACTGAGTAATATGGCTTGGAAGCAAAGACTGCTTTATCAAAATAATTTCCCACACTTCATGTTATCTCTATCAAGTCTTCGATTAGTTAAGAAAATGAAGTCTTCTCAATATTTTTTTAAAGATTTTATTTATTTATTTGACACAGAGAGAGAGAGACAGCGAGAGAGGGAACACAAGCAGGGGGAGTGGGAGAGGGAGGAGCAGGCTTCCCGTCGAGCAGGGAGCCCGATGCGGGGCTCGATCCCAGGATCCTGGGATCATGACCTGAGCCGAAGGCAGCCACTTAACTGACTGAGCCACCCAGGCACCCCACAAAGTCTTCTCAATATTAACACAGCTAAGTTTTTTTTGTTTTTCTTTTCCGCTCAGCTATGTTACTTCCTACATTTGTTTTTGAAATCTTTCATTGCTCAGTAATGAATAAGTAAGCATTGCTTCGTAGTGATCTGTAATCCTATTTACAGATCTTCCTCCATTTACGATGGGGTTATGTCCTGATCAATCTACTGTAAGTGGAAAATCATAAGCTGAACATGCATTTAATGCACCGAACCTACTGAACATCATAGCTTAGCCTCGCCTACCTTAAATGTGCTCAGAACACTTACATTAGCCTACAGCTAGGGAAGATCATCTAACACAAAGCCTCTTTTTATAATGAAGTGCTGAATATCTCATGTAATTTATTGAATACCGCACTGAAAGTGAAAAACAGAATGGCTGTGTGGATAGAGAATGGTTGTCAGTGTGTCTGTCAGTGTTCACACTCGTGACCGAGTGGCTGAGGGAAGCCGTGGCTTGCTGTCGCTGCCCAGCGTCGTGAGAGATTACTGTGCCGCACGCATATCACTAGCCCTGGGAAAAGATAAAAATTCATGATTTGAAGTATAGTGTCTATGGAATACGTATTGCTCCTGCACCATTGTAAAGTTGAAAAAATCCTAAGTCAAACCATTTTTTAAGTAGGGACCCATCTGCAATCAAGTGCTTAAAACTTTGGGTGTTCTCCACAGCCTTTACAAAACCAAATTCTAAATAAAGTCTTTGACTTCAAACTAACTTTGAGTTTTGTTTTGTTTTTTTAATGAGGTCCTTGGGAAATCTCCAAGGATTTGTCCTCTCACCTGGTAAAAACAGAGATGTTAAGCCGATTTGGTTTATTTTATGTGTTAAATTACACAGGAAGCATGTCAAATAAAACGTGGCTTAACTTTCTTTAGGTTGTAATTTTATGGACATATGTTATTAATATAAGTGTTTTAGCAATTGCATGAAATTCCCAGAATTGTGTGAATGTTCTTATTATCCATGTACTCAGTCGTAATTTCAATTAAAATCTTGTATGCCACAGAAGTAACAAAGTTTCCTTGTCAATTGCATTACAGTGAACTCTCATCAGATATTTCACTGCGGTATTTTAAATCTTTTGTCATTCATCAGCAATTATTGTTTTACTCTGATACTTCCCTGAAATCTCTTATAATCAGATGCAATCCAAAAGTACTTAATCCTCAAAGAAGTTCATGGAGAAGCCGCTGACAAATACTCTGGAGTACAGTTTTCTGATAATTTGGAAAGCATACCACTTGACTGGGTAAGAATTTCCAGAACTCTAATAAGGAAATGGAAGACTGGATAAAACTGCTGACTCATGATCAGGTAGAACACCATTATCTACAAAGGCCAAATTATGGAAGCAGCCCAGTGTCCACTGATAGACAAGGAATGGATGAACAAGATGTTATTACAATATCACTCAGCCACAAAAAAGAATGAAATCTTGCCATTTGCAATGACATGGATGGAGCTAGAGAGTATAATGCTAAGCGAAATAAGTCATATGTGGAATTTAAGAAACAAAACAAATGAGCAAAGGGGGGAAAAGAGAGAGAGAGAGACAAACCAAGAAACAGACTCATAACCATGGAGAACGAACTGCTGGCGACCAGAGGGGTGGTGGGGGGGAAAAGGTGATGGCGGATGAAGGAGGGCACTTGTCGTGATGAGCACCTGGTGATGGATGGAAGTGTTGAAATCACTATATTGTACACTTGAAACTAATGTAATGCTGTACGTTAACTGACTGGTATTAAAATAAAAACTTAAAAAAAGAAAGATCAGGCAGAACAAGAAGTAATTACATAGGACTAAATAAGCTGATGAAGATGATTATACATTTTTTATGGCCTTTTTGTTTAAATTTTTGCTGGCTCTTTAATGTTCTTATTTTCTGAATATAGGAAACACTTTTTCTCTTTGCTCATAAGCTATTTGCAACTTATGGTGATGCATAAATTATATCTTTGGAAACAGAAATAAGACATTAATTTTTCTCTCAACCTGAGAGCCTGGGATTACCAGTGGGCTGGTATGTGGGGGTGGGTCCTTGGGAGGTGATCAGGTCATGAGGGTGGAGGCCTCATGAATAAAAGTAGTGCCAGAGACCCCAGAGAGCTCCCTCACTCCTTCTCCCATGCGTGGACACAATGAGAAGACCTGCCTATGAACGAGGAAGGAGCTTCTCCCCCACATGCTGAACCTGCCGGCAGCTTGAGCTTGGACTTCCCAGCTTTCAGAAGTGTGAGAAATAAATTTCTGTTGTCTGTAAACCGCCTAGTCCATAGGGTTCTGTTACAGCAGTCTGAATGGACAAAGCCACCGCCTGATCCCTCCAGAATTCAGAAATTCTTTTTTTTTTTTAAGATTTTATTTATTCATTTGACAGAGAGACATAACGAGCGAGGGAACACAAGCAGGGGGAGCAGCAGAGGCAGAGGGAGAAGCAGACTCCCCGCCGAGCAGGGAGCCTGATGCGGGGCTCAATCCCAAGACCCTGGGATCCTGACCCAAGCTGAAGGCAGACACTTAACCAACTGAGCCACCCAGGCATCCCCAGAATTCAGAAGTGCTTATTGAGCCTTGTAACCAATATACCGTGGCAACAATGGAGCTGCAGGGTTTCCAAGGCTGGGTCAGAAGCAGCTTTGCAGTTCCTGCCTTGTTCCATCTCAACACTCTCTGTTGGAGCCCTGAGCTGCTGTGAGAGAAATCTGGCTACCCTGCTTGGGAAGACTGTGTGGAGGGACCCTGGGACTACAATTGAGAGGGAGAAGGGCCAAACGGAGCCGATATTTTCAGCTATTCTCCCCAAAGCACTAGGCACGAAAAGGAAGCCTTCTTGGACCTTCGGGCCCAGGCCAGCTGCCAGATGAAGACCATCCAGCAATGCTTGTCAACTCCATGTGGAAGCTGAAGAATCAGCCTTGCTCAAATTCCTGACCCCCAAAATTGTGAGATATTTAAAGGGCGGGTTTTTTAAATCTTTTTTTTTTAAATCGCTAAGCCTCAGGGTAGTTTGTTATGCGGCAATAGCTAGCAGGAACAATAGTAATACATGTTAAATAACTTCATTCTATTTATTTATCTGTTTTATTCCAGGTGCACAAAATTCAGAGTTTCTTCCTCATTGGTTTGTGCAAATTCTCTTTTATTTTATGATTTTTTTCTTCCATTCTTCTTTCCTTGTAGGAATTTAATATAGGTATTTAACATATGCTTTTCCAATCTACCACCTCTGTTTATTTCGATATATGTCTCTTCTTAAAAATATAGCATGTCCCATTTTTTGTACTTTTATTTTTGGACCTTTTATTTTTTGTTGTTTTTGTACTTTTGTACCTTTATTGTACTTTATTTTTTTTAAAAAAAGATTTTATTTTTCAGAGAGAGAGAGAGAGAGAGAGAGCGCACACAAGCAGGGGGAGCAACAGCTGAAGGAGCCCTATGCAGAACTCGATCCCAGGACTCTGGGATCTTGACCTGAGCCAAAGGCAGACGCTTAACCAACTGAGCCACCCAGGCAGCCCTTTTGTAGATACCTTTAAAGTTACAGAATTGGTATTGGGATGCCCGGGTTAAGCGTTTGCCTTCAGCTCAGGGCATGATCCCAGGGTCCTGGGATCGAGCCCCGCATCGGGCTCCCTGTTCAGTGGGAAGCCTGCTTCTCCCTCTCCCACTCCCCCTGCTTGTGTTCCCTCTCTCGCTGCCTCTCTCTGTCAAATAAATAAACTTAAAAAAATAAAGTTACAGAATTGGTATTGTACTATCAATCATGTTCTGTTTTTTACTTCTTTTTTTGCACCAATTTGTAAGTTTCTGAGATCTCAAAGTATTGTTTCATGGAATCCAGGTTGCTTTTCCTGAGTGCTGCATAACATTCCACGGAAAACACACTCTGTCTTTTCCTCATCCATCCTGCTGGTATCGGAACCAGCAATTTGTTATGACACATGTTGTGTTGTTGTAAAGGTGACAAACTTTTGCAAGACAGTGTTTTGAGAGGTAAGGAGGGGGAGCGATTGCTGTGTTGTAGGGAGTTGTGTGTTCTTTATTTCACTAAGTACTGTGGTACAGCTCGCCAGACAGCTGCATTGCTTTAGAGTCATATCAGCAAGACCCAAGGGCCTTTCATTCCCCCCACCTTCTCCAGAACTTGATAACATCTCACTTCCTGATTTTAGTCCAGTGGTATCTGTTGTTTTGATTTGCATTGTTCTCATTACTGGTAAGATCAAATGCTTACCGGCCGCATGAGTCTCCCTTTCAGTGAGTTATCTGTCAAATCCTTTGCCCATTAAAAAAATTGGGTTTCTTGTAAAAAAAAGAAAGAAAGAACGAAAGAAAGAAGAACGAAAGAAAGAAAGAAAGAAAGAAAGAAAGAAAGAAAGAAAGAAAGAAAGAAAGAAAGAAAGAAAGAAAGAAAGAAAGGAAGGAAGGAAGGAAGAAAGGAAGGAAGAAAGAAAGAAAGAAAAAGAACTGGGTTTCTTGTCTTTTTCTTGCTGATCGGCAATTCTTGAATGTTCTAGCTATGACTTTGTTCTTGGTTGGCTTTGTACAGATTTCTCTCAGGCTGTCATAAGTCTGCTCCCTTGTCGATGGGGCGCTCTACTAAACTCAAATCTTTAAGTGGTCAAATCCATTGATATTTTTTTTTCTTTATGTAATTTAAAAACTTTGTTTAAAAGATCTTGCATCCCTCCCCATCCAAGGTAATAAAGCTGTTTTTCTGTTTTCCCCTGAGAGATTTTATTCCTGAGCCTGCCACCATACCATCTGAGACACAAGGCCACTTCCCAGCAAATTCTCCTGCATCTTCAACCTTTTCTCTGAAGGCTGCCTTCACCCTCACCTTCTTGCTCTGGAAGAATCCTGGCTTTCCCCGGGGAATCCTACTGAACTCAGGATCACGGACTCGACTGTAGAGTGCTTTAGGGTAAGTTAGAAAAAGGCAGCCCCTCTGCGTGGCAGAGCCCCCAGGAACAGGGGTGGTGAGGGGAGTGTGGGCTGGGTCTCCTCCCCTGCTGGCCTTCTCCCTGCACACCCCCTGTAGGGCACACTCCTGGCTGAAGCGTGGTTTTATCCTTATGCTCATCATCTTCCACCTCATAACGCTGAACTCTTGGGGCGCCTGGCTGGCTCAGTTGGGAGAGCATGTGACTTCCTCTCGGGGTTATAAGTTCGAGCTCCACATTGGGTGTAGAGATTACTTAACAATAAAATCTTGACCCAAAAAAAGCTCAATTCTTAAGCACTGTCCTCTCTGCCCACCTCCTCCCATATTCCTGTTCCATCAATGCCCCAACCCTGTGGGAGCCTCCAATACACGGATGACCACTTTCTCAGGGTGACCCACCATTCCCTCTCTGGGCCCCTCCCTCCCAACTACCCTGTGATACAGTTTAGATCCAACCATCACATCATTATAACCACGCCCTTGTACCCCAACTTGTCTGGAAAAACTCTGCCCCAACTTACCACCCACCTTCCACTAACTCTGACGGCACATGAACTAACTGCTGAAAAGTGACGGTCATGCTGAATCATCTCACTTTTAATTAATGACCAAACATCTCCATGTCTTATTGACTGTTCCTTCTACAAGGAATGGTCCTCCACCAGAGGCTGAATGGGTCACTCCATTATTTAACTTAGGTCTTTGCTCAGATCACCTCTTTGGAAAGGCCCTTCTCCTATGATCTAGAATTCCCCTCCCCCAGGACTATCTAGTTCCAGTGACATGGCTTTATTTTTCTTCATAGCATATATCATCTCCTAACATAATATTTAATTCTGCGCTTATTGTTTATTTTCTCTTTCCCCCACTTGAATGGAAGCTCAGTAAAAGCCACTTGCCTATTCTGTTCCACGCTATATCCCCAACCTAAAACCCATAGGAGGCATTTAGTAAATATTTTTGAAATGAATGAATGATGGCTGGCTCCAGGATGGATGTCTCCAAAGTCTTAAAAACATTGATATATTATCTGACATATTTGATAGACTTGAGAGGAGTTTTGGAGTTCTGGTAGAGAATTTGGGTATGCATTAGTGATAGGCACATAGAAAAGCAAGCAAATTTAAAAATGAAGCAATTACTAATTCCAGGGGGGTTAAAACAACAAAAGGTTGTTTCCAGAAAAGAAATATGTTTATTTGGTCATAGTAAGGTAAGCGTGGAAAAATAATTTAACCCAAAACTGTGACATACCTATTTTGGCTCAATGGTGAGGAGGGACAGGGGTCTCTATGTCCATAGGGTGGGGGTAGGTGGCTGGGATTTGTATGTGTGCATGGTAGCTAATCCTAATCTTCTGTAGTGGGAAGTCAAATGATAAATTCCCAAACTGAAAAATCACAAAACAGTTGTTTATGCATCCTATTTACAAGAAAGTGTAGGGGAGGAAAAA